>NW_003546368.1:92463-109912 GCF_000090795.2 Amphimedon queenslandica | reverse complement strand
CAGTAGCTTCATCAACACTGCCATAAGTAGCAACTGTAGCAATAGTAATGGGTTGTTGATGTTCTTCAGATGCATCATACATTCTACCAGGAACATGTTGTTCATCATATTCTTGTGGATTCTCCATACGATCAGCAATCCAATCATCATCATTACCAACTAATGGCTGATAGTCTTCTTCTTGATTTCTGTTAGCCACTGGATTATTTCTTTTGTGATAAAGATGACATGACATTATCATTTTGTCTATTTGTTTAACTATACAACAAGGTATAAAAATGCCAAATATTAGAATATGGACACATGGTAAGACATATATTGAAATTACATTTACTTTGCTAAAATCATCATCAGAATGAAAAACAACACTAATTGTGCATCCAAGTGCTGTCACTAAAAACATAATTAAAAATTCAAAAAAGTTATGAATATTTCTTCGAAAGGGACGAAAAATGATAATGATTACTGCTAAAAAAAAGGAACAGCAAGCTTGAATGATTGGTATTGAAAATGCAAAACATTGACCATAAATAAATTGATTCAAAATGATTATTCTTGCCAGTAGGTATAGTCCAGCCATGAAACGATAATCATAAGTATTCTCAGTTCCATTCTTATAAGGACCAGTAAACACATCAGCCAGTGTTATCAGTAGCTGTTTCCTCAAATGTAAACGATCCAATAACTTATGAAACCATTTGAATGGATAAAAGAGTATATAAAGTGTTGGTAGAACAATCAGAAACAATAACACTAAGATTGCAAAAAAACCAGCAGCACCATGTACCCCCTTAAAGTAATCCTGCTTTATGTCGTAATAGAATTTGGTATTGTTAATACCAAGTGTTTCATTCTTAGGAGCAATGCTCAGTATTTTAAAGGAAGTGGCAGCTAATTGAGTGAAGCAGAGTATATATATTGATGCTATAGAATGAGTAAAAGATAGTTCAATGCCAGTCATACTCCAGAAACGTGCCATACAACGATGAAATGGTCTAGTAATAAATACTACACACTTGAAGCCTTTATCATACAATGTTATCCAGCCATAGAGTAAGAGGAGGAGAAGCAATGGATATAATCCTATCACATACCAAAAGGAAATTACTCCTAATGGTGGTGTATTAGGTGATATACACATAGAATAATTATAAATAAATGGAGTGAAATCTAAACTAAATATATTGCATGGTATTTCAGTCAGAGGTAGTATATCAAAATAATATGTGTCATAATCAGCATAATAATAAGTATAATAATAATAAACAAAGTAATTTATTGATATTATTTGTGAATAGAATACCACTCCATTAATTGATCCATTGGTTAGATGTATATTAAATATTAGTATTAATAATACCATGATTGTAATAGGTAATATTTCTATTACAATAAATATTAGAAACCCACATTTATTACATTTTACACATGTGAATATATTGTTAATAGGTATTGCCTTTGATGTGCAGTTAATGTAACACTGCCCTGTACTATCATCATGACAATAGCTATTAGTATCATTGATTACAGAACAAGGGAGGTAGTATGCAATATCGCATACTTGTGATTTGATGTTGTCAACTCCCCTAGTCTTACAAGAGGTATTGTTGATACCATCAGATGAACTGACATAGATTCCACACTCCAAACCAGCAGCAGAATATACTAGAACAAGAGAAAGAAGAGAGTCAAAAATCACTCCAGGAAACATCATTGTTTCAGGGCCGCTATGTCTTAAGGTGCCAAGTGACAGCTTACATAACACATCAATCTCAAATAGTGTTCTTATACTCCTCTTCAGGCATGTGCTTCTGAATATGCATGCAGGCTAAGAGCTGTATTGATTTTATTTAGTTCAATTATAATTTCAATTGTTAATTGATGTCTCATGCTCGCCCCTTCAATGTTTACATTCACCCTAATTGATTTTAAATAGAGAGTAGTGTACACATGGAGTGTGACCAGAATAGGTGTGACTGGAGACGTATGTACATGCATACATACAGAGGGAGGGAGGGAGACTTCGCCTGAGTGGGGCTTGCTCATGCTTGCCCCACTTATTAACATCATTTTAGCCTAATTTATTTAGCCTAATTTATTTAGTAGCCTAATAATTATTAGAGTACTGTTCATAAACTTTCAAATGTTACAATGTATGTGTTCTACTTGACTTTAGGTTTTAAAATTTTCTTATAATGTGATTTTTCCCTGTTAAGAAATAAATGTCTGGGTGTTTAATCCAGAAAATACGGTATATAATTTTGTTGTACATGTACTACATCTTTTTCTTACGTATAGATGATATAATTGTTAATGAAGCCAAAACATAATATGCAGCCATTGTTTTGACGACGGGTGGGTTTTTGCTTCACTTTTCATGTTATTTCAATAATAACAATAATATTAAAACAAAAAGGAAACAACTATAAATGATAACAATAATATTAAAACAAAAAGAAAACAACTATAAATAATAATAATATTAAAACAAAAAGAAAACAAAAACTATAAATAGAATAAACCTAAAAACAACAATTCTTAATCTAAATTAACAGCTTTTTCTAATTAATGTAAAGTTGAAAACTCTGCTATATGAAAGTCTAGCAATGACAGCTCACCCCAATTCTTACTTCTATTTTGGTCATATCGATTAAAAATATCTTGTGTAGCTTCGTAAAGGGTGATGAAATCAGACTCTTTTATTATTTTATCCTGAAAATCTTTTGCAATGCTGACATCATGACGTCTCAAGAGTAAATGTTTCAATTTTTTCTTACTATTAATACACAGGGCATCACCAAATGCTAAATTTATTGGATTACGTTGGCAATCGATCCAGAGATGAGTAAGGTTACCATATAGTGCTGGATCTACTGGTATTTCTATAGCTTTGACTAGTGAACACCTAATGATAAGAACCAAAAGTTTCTGGCATTTCCAAAGAGTGGTTTCAAGCCCTTCAATATTGTACAACTTTAATGTAGCTATATCTGTAGCATATGAAATATTGATTTCCAGATAGAGAAGAGACTCCAGACTTGATATCATCAAAAGCAAATGTTGACTAATAAAATAGTCTAATTCCTCAGTTGTAATAGATTCAAAGATGTTAAGACCCTTGAGTCTGGTCATTCTCTTGATGTGACCAATAACACTTTCCTTTACTGCCAATTCTCTATCAGTTAGGACTCTTGCTGAACGTCCATCATGCTGTGAGTTGGAGTTAAGTGGTGAGAAAGAGCAACAGTTGACTGACAAATATTCCAAATATTTCATTTTCGACAAAAGATTCCAAAAGCGTTCTACATCAAAGTCAATGCTATCTCTGGAACTAGTAGAGAAAAGAGACGCATCTAATCCTCTTAGCTTGAGGCAGTGTACAGATAATGGAACCATGTAAACATCAAGACAGTCGGATATAATACTTTCCTTCAAACTGACCTCCAATACGTTTGGGGTCTCCTTGACAATCATACAAAAGGACTCAAGTGATACGGTTACAAAAGAAAATCCAAGTACAGTAATGTTAACTCCATATTGACTGGTATAAACTGACAGACCAGGAGTGACAGCTTCATCTTTAAAAACAGCATATCGTTGACTAACATCATTATTTGCTGGTGTGATCAAATCCCTCATTGTAACCATTAGCTCCCCATTAGCAGTCACAGCAACAGATTCAGAACTATTAGGGCCAATTTCGAGTGAGTAATCGGGTATGTCATAAAAATCAAAGTCCAATGGTCGGCGAAATTTCCTATAAGTTGCGAAATAAGCTGCATGGGTAATATTGGGGAGATGGTCTATATTCCTGGACCAATATTGCTTGCCATAAGTTGAAACGACAATAAATGTTTGAGGTAAGCAGCTGTTTAACAACCATAGCTTAAAAAATCGTACCGGTTTAGAATAATTGTAAACCAGTACAACTTTTTTTAACTTAGCAAAAATTGCAAAAAATTTCTCACTAGAAAAAGGAAACTTGTGAGCAAAAGTGAGGCTTAAGAACTGCAAATGATGTAAAGCTGAATAAATCTTCTCCAAAGCATTGACAGAAATATAAAACCCATAAAGATTCAAAGTATGAATGTTATCGAAGCTAACAATCATTCGTTGATATTTACTGAACGGTAGCTCTCCCCTTAAACTCAGTGACTGTACATGTGGGCGACATGTTTGTAAAGCCGACTTGATGAATGGAGCATTTGTCTTATATGCATTATCAATCACAACGTTTCTCCACAAAAAAGGATCAGAACATATCATGTAGAGTCTTCTATTGACTAATCTAAGAGACATCTTATCTCTAAGTGATAGCATCATGCATATCTCTTGTATTACCTCATTTGGGAGGGAATCGAACAGGTTAGTATATTCCTCATCTTCATAATCACCCATCAAAGGAAGCTGATCAGTGGACTGATTGAAAGTAATAATAAGAGGTTCTGAGTGGTAGAAATCATCATATGACTCGTCATCAAAGAAAGAAATATCAAATTTAAGTCTTTTAGAGCAAGGTTCCATCGTTAATACTTGATACACGAGAACTCACATGGTCTTAATCTTCGAATCTGGTGTGCATATTGTGCATGCGCACATGTACTTCTGTAATTATTAATTTTGTTTGGGGCGAGCCTAAGCTCACCCCCGCCGCCCCAACAAAAATTAAACTCTAATATCTATGATCCCGCCCTCTCCCACACGGCCGGCCACACCTCCAGGTGGAATTCATTATTTTGTTTAATGTTTACAATAGGCATTAGCAGGCTTAAGGAATAATGTTGTGTACAATTTTTAATCATAATAATAATTATTATTATCAACATTACAATTCTGAATAACTGCTGGTATGTGTACTTGCAACTAAAAGTGAGGTGATGATTTAAAAAATGAAAGACAAGAGAGAGGGAGGGAGGGAGTAAAACTGATACAGAGAATAATTACAAGTTCCATCTTGGCCCTGATAAAGCAGGTACTTTATGGCGTTTGGTATTGCGACATTTTTTAGCCGAACAATAGTCTCTCTTGACTTTTGTAAACTTTCCAGCTTCATTGAACTCAGCATATACTAGAGAAAAAGAGAGTGTTGTGGTCAAATATTATGATAATTTTTAGCTCAAAAAGACACAGCCGTTGTATTTCCTGATACACATTGATGCCCTTATGCTATGCAAAAAGTTTGGATCAAATCCAATATTATTACAATTTCAGAGAGAGTTATTGAGCAAACAAAAACAAGCCGATATATAAGTTTAGGAACTAGTCACATTATTAAAAAACAACTTACAGTCTGTATTCCTCCGTCTTTACATAATCAAAGAGTTGTTTGACAGCTGTGGACAGACTCTGTAACTCTTCAATCAAAGGATTGTCGTATATTTTAAAACAACTCTTCTCCGTTAAGAAATTCAAACGAGCTAAGAGAGAGAGATTGTCAAAGATATACACATGTATAATCTTCAAACAAGAGTGTTTCAAATCGTACCCATTTCTGGTGGTAGGACATTTATTTGATTCCCTTGCAGCTAGAGTGTGGACAGCTTCTGACAAGCGTGTATGGTAGTCTTGGTAGAGGGTACATCAGCAATGTCATTATCTCTCAGGATCAACTGAGGAATGACTTTAAAAGGAATGTCAATTTCATTGTACTTACCACTTCAAGGTTGATGAAATCTGTTCGAATCATTATCGCCCAAAAAGAGAGCTTTTAGACACCCTAAAGCAAACAAACAGAGACATAAATAATAAACAAAAATGCATCCCTCCTTCTCTCTCTCCCTCACCTCCAAGGTAAGCAAGTTAGCTGAGAAAGAAGCTGATGATAAGTTGTTGTAAGTCATGTTCAGAATCTGAAGAAATGGGAATGACCCAAGCCTCTTAGCAACTCATACCTGTTTAACCTGTAGTGAGATCCTCAGACTAATGTACATACATACTTATGTACTTACGCTAAGTTAAGCTCCCTCAGTTTTGGTAGAGTACTTATTGTACTGGGCAAATCCTAACATTATTTATAGAGATTAATTATGTGATTCCCCACTCTAACCTCAAGCTGGTTATTAAAAAGATTAAGATATTCGAGTCCAGTTAGGCTCAATATTTCCGCAGGTAGACTAACTCTGATCATTGTATGCATAATTAGAATTTTAAAAACAATGATTCTTTCTGTTATGGCTCAATATCAGTTTAGTAATGTGACAAGCAGAAACTAAGAGAGAAAGAGTGTACATGCAACTACTAATCATTATTCTTTCCTCACATAGCTCCGGTACGTCTTCAAGGGCTGATATCCCTTCATCTGCAAGATGGATCTCTTTCTTTTCCTTCAAGTTTTCAAACTGCTTTCCTTAAAGCTCTGCTCATATTGTCTGTCTAGCGTTTGATGAGAGGTTAGGGAACAGTTTTAGATTATTTCTAGATATTTTTTCTTACCTTAACCTTGAAACAAAAGACTGAAAAAAGAAAAGTTAAACGGGTCCAGACATATGGCAAGCCAATAGTATCAAAATTCGATTATCTCATACGACGACATAAGAATGCAGCAAAATCATACAGTAAGCAGCAAAATCAGCTGATCCATTAGTTGATGTTAATACATAATAACCTGATGAACTGTCTGGTAATTGGCTTTTCAATTGCTTACAAGAGGTAGGTAAAGCAGTTGAGTCATAGTTCTTGTGCTATTAGCAGTATATCATCAGCTGCTCCAGCAGTAGAGGTACTGGTGTCTTGTAGATTAGAGAGTATTGACAATGTTAATGAGCTTCTGTGCAGAATCTCTTGTAGTTTGTCAGATTTGTTTATCAAGTTGAGTAAAGTTGGTATTGTTCTGAAATAGTTGAAGGGTGTTTTGTGATACACCATTAGCCCATTCATTGAAGTCAGGCAATCCATTGTTAGTAACTCCAGTAGTACATGTACATAATGTAGACATTTGAGCCAGTAGCAAGCAAAGGTTTACTATCACTGACAGTAATGCTGTATGGATGATTGGTTTATTCCACTTGTTCTTCCTTTTCTTTATATTCTTAGGCTCTTCAGCTCTCCTACCCTCCCGACCAGTTTTTTTGGCTGTTGCCCTCTCTTCAACAGGTAGGACTTGACACAGTTCATATACATTACTCTCTTTGATGGTGTCCTGTCCTAAGGATTCGCAAATAAATTTATTTTCAACTTTAAGCTCCATTGTGATATTATAAAGTCACAACAAGTCTCAGAATATGTAACTGAATAAAACAGAGTTTATATATACAATGAATGTATGGATGAGAAAAATTATGATAAGAATAGATCAGCCTATACAGACTAGATCTATTGTATGAAGTTGTAATGACTCATCTAAAATAACTTAAAATGTTACATGTAAGTACATCATTAGTCACTGTGAAGTAAACAAGTAATCAGCAGAAGGACTCTTGATAACAGCATAATGATAAACATTATAGTGATTTAGAATCTGTGATGCTGTAGCTCCCTCTCTTCAGCAGCTGAGGTTTGACACAGCATTCATAGACAATGGTAGTATCAGTCCTGTTACGTTCAAGAACTCATATGTAAATTTCTCTTCTCCCTCCAATAGATACTAATCACAGTAGGCAACTTATAAAACTGTGCATACATTTATGTACATTGAATCATTCCATCAATTCTATATTTACTTCATGTCTAAGAATAGCTTATAATGATTATAGTTAAGTGACCATCACTTAAGTAAACAAGAGCAACGAGTAAACAGCAGAAGGAGGACATAGTAGACTAGCTATACTAGTAATTAATGTATAGATCTAAAACAAACATAAACTATGAAAACAATAACTAAGTTTTATATTACTCTTGATGCCAGCTATTCAGAATTCAGTGACTTACCTAGTTTGGGCCCAGACTATGCATGACTTTCCTTAAAATGGTTAAGTTGATTTAAGTGCAAATGAAATGTGTGTTGTTATGAACCTGTGATGTATGTATGTTATGGTACAATAGTTTTCTGAGTATGACAGCATATGCTTGACTGGCATTATGCCAATTGTCCATTCACTACTGTTCCTGGTTACACACTATAGTCAATCTTTGTAGAAATTAACAGAAAACAAAAACAGAACAATTTAGGCGCTACTTTGCTGTTTAAAACATTATACACATACGTTCTCTTGACATAAATCTCATAAAAACTAACAGGAGTGTCTTCATCTGCTGTTGCTTGATCTCCACACACCCTCAACTCAATATAGTCAGTAGTGGTAGTGTTACCATAGTCTCTGTGAAACCATGGGATACCAGGAGCAGCACAACAAGTAACTTCAGGAGAACCACAACCTTGACCATCCCAGAGTGGATCAGATGTGTAGAGAACAGGAGACCAATGAGCAGCATGATTACCAGACTCACAGAAATAATGGTTTCCTACAAAAGATGGGACAGTCTGAGTACTCCCTGTTGAACATGGACATATAATTTTTGGATGGTTGTTATAAGTGTCAGTTACGCCATTTGCAAGCGTCCAGACATGTTGACGAGAAAACCCACGAGTAATACTAACACCATCAACATAAAAGAAATTGAGGTCATTAGAAAATGCACTTGGTGAATTATATTGATATCCTGTTACTCTACCACATATCTGAGAATAACTGATACCATTAAATGGGAACTGAACTGATGCACAGCCACCACTGCTTGTTACTGGTCTACCACAAGCTCTAACTCCTCCTGACTGGTACAGTCTAAACCCAGAAGGACAGTTCTGTGTAGCATCAGACATATCCAGATATGCTAGTCTTGTCCATCCTCCTCCTGAACCACACAACTCCTCCATATGACAGTAAGCAGTGTAAGTAGTTAATCCATTAGCTGATGCTAACATATAATAACCTGATGGACTGTCTGGTGATCGGCTTTTCAATTCCTTACAAGAGGTGGGTAAAGCAGTTGAGTCATTGTGTAGTACTAATAGTTCTTGTGCTATTAGTAGTATATCATCAACCACTCCAGCAGTAGAGGTACTGGTGTCTTGTAGATTAGAGAGAGTATTGACAATGTTAAAAAGGCTCCCTGTTACATTGCTGTTAACTTTAGATACTATATCATTAGTCCATTGACTGAAGTTAGGATATTCATTGTTACCAGCAATAGTTCCAGTAGTAGCTCCAGTAGTACATGCTGTATCTGTTGTAGACATTTGAGCCAGTAACAAGCAAAGGATACCAACCTGTAGTATTACTATCAGTGACAGTAATATGATGACTGGTTTATTATTCCATGTTGTTTGCTGCCTTTTCTTTATATCTTTAGGTTGTTCAGCTCTCCTGCCCTCCCTCTCAGTTCTCCTGGTTGTTGGTCTCTCTTCAACAGGTGGGACTGGACACAGTTCATATAAATTACTCTCAGCTTTGAAGGTGTCTTGTCCCAAAGACTCATAACTGAATTTACTTTCAACTTCAAGCTCCATTGTGATATCTTAAAGTCACAAAATGTCTCAGAACATGTAACTGAATAAAACTAAGTGAATGTACACACTTTTATGGATGGTAGGAATTATATCAGCCCACGAACTCATCTAAAATAACTAAAAATATTAAGTACATAATTAGTCACTGTGAAGTAAACAAGTAATCAGCAGAAGGGCAGCATAATGATGAACATAATGTAGTTATCTGAAAATTTGTGATGCTCTAGATATATTCTTAGGTTGTTAACTTATGTTAAGCTCTCCTCTCTTCAGCAGCTGAGGTCTGATATATAGCACTCAAACATTAGCCTCAGTCCTAAGGACTCATAAGTGACTTTTTCTTGTCCATCCATTGGATAAAAATCACAGTAGATCTTAGGATGCAACTTAATGTATGCATACATTTTATAGGAAATGATGATTTTGATCAATCTTTATTAACAAATGGGCCAAACATGTGCATAAACATTTAATCATTCCATTAATCCCATATTTACTTATGTCTATAAATAGCTTATAATGATTATAGAGTTAAGTGGACCATTACTTAAGTAAACAGAGCAATGAATAAACAACAAGTAAATGTATAAAATAAACATGAACTATGGGAACAATAACTAAATTTTATATTTGCTCATGATAACAGTTATGGTTAAGTCAACTTCATGTAAAATTGTTATGAAGTAACAGTAAATTGCTTGACTGGTATTATTAGTCAAAGCTTGATTGTCCATTCACTACTGTTCCTGGCTACACACTACAATTGTATATTCAATCTTTGTGGAAATTAACTTTTTCAAGAAAACAAAATAAAATAATTGAGGCAGACTACATTCTGTTTACAGCATTATACACATACATTCACTTAATGTAAATTTAATAATAACTAACAGGACTGTCTTCATCACTCATCTCTTCACCAGCACCCACCCTTAACTCAATATAGCTGGTAGTGGTATTGCTACCATAGTCTCTGTGAAACCATGGGATACCAGGAACATTACAACAAGGTGATTTAAAAGAACCACAACCTTTACCATCCCAGTGTGGATCAGATGTGAATAATATGTTGGTCCAACTAAGCTTGATTACCAGACTCACAGTAATATTGGTTTCTCACAAAAGATGGGGACAGTCTGGGAGCTCCCTGTTGAACATGGACAAATAATTTTTGGATAATTGTTATAAGTGTCAGTTATGTCATTTGCCAGTATCCAGACATGTTGACGAGAAGACTCACGAGTAATACTAACACATCAACATAAAAGAAATTGAGGTCAATAGAAAATGCACTTGGTGAATTATATTGATATTCGGCTGTTACTCTATCACATATCTGAGACTAACTGATACAATTAGATGGGAACTGAACTGATACACAGCTACCATTGTATGTTACTGGTCTACCACAAGCTCTAACTCCTCAGCCTAAACCCAGAAGGACAGTTCACCGTAAAGTCACTCATATCCAGATATGGTAGCCTTGTCCATCCAGTTGTCAGTATACAAACCAGAAAGACTGCTTGGTTTTTCATATCTAATTTGTTTGCAAGATGTAGGTAGTGAAAAAGAGACATTATTTAACTGCAGCAGTTCTTGTACCACTATTAGTATATCATCAACCACTCCAGCAATAAAGGTACTGGTGTCTTGTATATTAAAGAGAGTGTTCACAATGCTAGTAAGAAAGTCACTATTAGATGCAGCAAATGTTTTTAATAAATCTGTGTTGCTGTTCAACAAGGTTTCAATAAGAGAAAAAGCTTTTGTGTGGTCCCAAGCAAGAGCATTATATATGTGAGTAACATTAGTAATATGAGAAAGGAATTTATTGATATGTGCATTGTTGACATTCTGTTGATTAATTTTCTCGAGCGATATTACCAGAAGGGCCAATTTTCAATGCTTCCCTGGACCAAAGCTTGGGTGCTGGTACTAAGAGATGATTGATATATTATAAAGCCACACATAACACTAAAATGATAAGCAACACCAATATAACCACTAGCACTATTGCAATTATTCGAAGCAACCATTTGTCTTCAGTGTATTTCTTGCTGTGTTGAGGATGTACTTGACACTGTAGCTCTGGCTCTTCACTGGAAGGTAGTGCTTTCATTTTATGTATCACTTCATCAGCTGTAAAATATTGATTTTCTTCAATGTGGCTTTCCAATGTTGCTTCTGTTATAACAATATGACTGAAACAAAACTGCATGTTGTTCAATTGTGCTAGACCGAATAAATATAAGATATAACAAAAATTTAATTAGAATTTACTAGTTACTACACAGCAATTACAGAAGAATTTATGTTTGTAGAGTAAATGAAAAGCTTTGATATAATTCGTTAGGGTCTGACTACTGTAAAAGCAAAATGCTAAAAACATTAAAATAATGTCAAAACACCACTTATATCAAAGGTTCATCAGCTGAATTTCCTTTAAATAGTACTGTGTACTTACTTAATTGCTTATCAGTAATTCTAATATTGCTCAGTACATTTGATGCTATTAGTAGTGGTATGTGCGTAGCCTCCTTAACTAACGTAGAGAATGCTACTCTATAAATTAAGGCAAGGCTAGGAATGCTATTAGTAAATAAGCACTAGTATGTTTATCATAATTGGATGTGTAGTGAATAACAATCAAAAGCAGTAGTACACTGATAAGCATTTTACTGCTACTTCTTCAATTACAATACAGGTTTGTTAGTCATTGTGTACAACAAATGTATAAGATTTGGAACAGACTAAATGATGATGCACAAGAATCTAAAAAGCAGACATTGCATCATGTATCCATACCTTTCATCTACCATGTATTTATTTGTATTTTTGGTTTTTTATATTGTATGAACTTTTACTAACACCATTTACTTTCATGTATTTACTGGCATATGTAGTTTGCTATGAACTTATCATGACATAAACAGATACTAATAACAAAATAACTTGACTAAATATATTAACTTTTGTTTAAAAGAAGAGTAATTGTTCAATGACGGTACTTCAATGAGGATAAGGAGAAAAAGGGTGAATATTCAACAGTGACTGAAGCGTAGTTAATAGTAGTTATTAAGGTTAAATGACTAATTAATATACTCAATAGTAGATACATGCAAGAGCAATAGTTTGTGTACTGCTATGGCTATTCATATATCTACATGTATCTACTTTTCAGTGTATATATGTGCATATTCTGCTAAAAAGGGATATACCTACTGTATACAAAAGAATAGAAGTTGTACAATAGTTTAATGGACTTAAAAACTACTCCCTCTACACACAAATACAGGGACAGTGTAGTTTATGTTGGAGCAACAGTTTATCAAATGTGTAATAAAACTTTGTCTTGCTGAAGGGTGTGTTTCAGGTGTACTTAAGAGATTGGCTGATTTTATTTTCTCTTGTGCATATTTGGCTTCAAAATTTTCAAAATAAAATAAAGTGCCACATAAACTCTTGCTATAACAGTTGCAGAAAAAAGGGTGCATATTTCAAATTCTTGGTTCAATTGAGTTCATTGGGAAAGGAAGCAAGCACTTCTTGAGCAAAGTGAATGAAAGATTCATGTGCAATTCTTGCTGTGTTGAGGTTGTACTTGACACTGTAGCTCTGGCTCTTGACTGAAAGGTAGTGCCTTCATTACATGTATTACTTCATCAGCTATAGAATATTGATTTTCTTCAACGTGGCTCTCCATTGTTGCTTCTGCTATAATAATACGACTGAAGCGAAACTAATCTGTACATAGTTATTAAATCAGGTGATTTCCTTTGTACTAGTTCGCAAATATCTACAACTACAAGAATCAACTATAACCTTATTTTAGGCACATATATATGTAGCAACAGTATATAAGCATTACAAATATATGTATAATTATGTGCAATAGTTTATAACACAACTTCACAAATAACATTAAACTATAGCATGAGCTTTTCTATATAAATCTATAAAACATTTGCACATAATAGGCATAGTTTTTTTATTTCAATATAGGGAAAAGCAATGAGTAATTACTGTTACACAAACATGGAATAAAATATACAGTATATTTTGCTTTGTTGTTCAATTGTGCCAGAGCCAGACCAAATGAATGCAAGATATAACAAAAAATTATGAAATTTACTAGCTACAACAATATATTCGTAATGTTTGTAGAGTAATTAGAAAGCTTTGATGTTATTGGTCAGGCTCTGACTACTGAAAAAGCAAAATGCTAAAATATAAAATAGTTTCAGAGTACAACTTATATCTAAGATGCATATCAGCTGCATTTCCTTTCAATATAGTACTATATAGTTTACATGCTTCATCTGTTATTAGTAATTCTAATATTGCATGGCACATTTGATACTGCAACCAATATTTGTAGTGGTATGTGTGTACTGTGTAGCATTCTTAACTAATGTAGAGAATGCTACTCTATAAATTAAGGCAAAGCTAGGAATGCTAAGAGTAGATAAGCACTAGTATGTCTACCAATGAATATTTTACTACAACCTCTTGAAGTATAATAGAGGTCTGTTAATCAGTGTGTATAACAAATGTCTATATACGAATTGGAACAGACTAAATGATGATGTCAATTGCAGCACAAGAATTTAAAAAGTGATAAACCTACTGTACTGTACACAGAAGCATAGAACTTAAATAATAGTTTAAAGGACTTACAAACTACTCCCTACACCTGGCCCTATACACAAACACTTGGCACACAAATACTGGAACAGTGTTATTTATGTTGGACATACAGTTTATTAAATATGTAGTAAAACTTTGTTTTGCTGAAGGGTGTGTTTTAAATGTACTTAAGAGATTGGCTGCTTTAATTTTCCTTTGTGCATCTTTCCTTTCAAGATAAAATGCCACATAATGACATAAAACTCCCACCACTTCATTTGTACAGTTGCATAGCAAAGGATGCAACATTTAAAAGATAAGACTGAAATATTTTAGATAATTGGTTTAATTGAGTTGATTGCGAAATAGAGGAAAGGAAGCAAAGAATGCACAAATTATACTGTGAACAATTCAATTAACATTACAATAAATAAGACTTTTCCATATCAGATATAAGCTAAAACTACAGCTAAGAAAAATTTTAAAATGGAAACTGTTCTACTGAACATAAATCTCATAATAACTAACAGGAACATCTTCATTAGCAGTGAGCTCATCTCCACACACCCTCAACTCAATATAGTCAGTAGTGGTAGTGTTACCATAGTCTCTGTGAAACCATGGAAGACCTGGAGCTGCACAACAAATATCTTCAAGGCCACCACATCCTTTACCGTCCCACAATGGATCAGTAGAATTACCAGATTCACAGAAGTAGTTATTACCCATGAATGACTGAAGAGTTGAGTTTTGCAAACTACCTGGGGAACAAGGACAATTGTAATAATTGGCAGAATATGATGGGTAAACTTCTTGTCCTAGTCCAGCTATTAGTGTCCAGACATGTTGACGAGGAAACCCACGAGTGATACTAACACCATCAACATAATAAGAATTGATATCATTATGACTAGAATCTATAATACTACCATAACTTTCTGATAGATAAGGACCTGGGTAATTTCCATCAGGAGATCCGTACTGATATCCAGTTACTCTACCACACACCTGAGAATAACTGATACCATTAGATGGGAACTGAACTGATACACAGCTACCACTGCTTGCTACTGCTCTACCACAAACTCTAACTCCTCCAAATTGGTATAGTCTAAACCCAGAAGGACAGTTCACTGTAGAGTCACTCATATCCAGATATGCTAGTCTTGTCCATCCTCCTCCTGAACCACACAACTCCTCCATATTACAGTAAGCATTAATAGTTCCATTAACAGTTGCCAGCAAATACATACCAGAAGGACTGTTTGGCTTCTTGTATCTAATTTGTTTGCAAGAGGTAGGTAGTGGAGAAGAGACATTATGTAACTGCAGCAGTTCTTGTACAACTAATAGTATATCATCAACCACTCCAGCAGTAGAGGTACTGGTGTCTTGTATATTAGAGAAAGTGTTGACAAAGCTAGTAAGAGAATAATTGTTAGATGCAGCAAGTGTTATCAATAAATCTGTGTTGTTGTTCAACAAGGTTTCAATTAAAAAAAGAGCTTCTGTGTGGTCCCAAGCAAGAGCATTATTGATGTGAGTAACATTAGTAATATGAGAAAGGAGTTCATTGATTTGTGCATTGTTGACTTTTTTCTTAATTTCTTGAGTTACATCAACTAGAAGGGCCAATTGCTCAATGCTTCCATGAACAAGAGCCTTAGTTCCGCTAGTAATGTTATTTGTTACAGCAGCAACCTCAAAAATTTCATCTGTAATGTTGACTTTCCTGTTGATTTCTTGAGCTAGATCAACTAGAAGGGCCAATTGTTCAATGCTTCCATGCACAAGAGCCTTAGTGCTGTTAGTAATGTTGTTAGTAAGAGCAGTAGCCTCAACAAGGTCATCGGTTCTGTTGACTTTCCCGTTGATTTCTTGAGCTACATCAACTAGAAGGACCAATTGTTCAATGCTTCCATGCACAAGAGCCTTAGTGCTGTTAGTAATGTTGTTAGTAAGAGCAGCAGCCTCAACAAGGTCATCGGTTCTGTTGACTTTCCTGTTGATTTCTTGAGCTAAATCAACTAGAAGGGCCAATTGTTCATTGCTTCCATACACAAGAGCCTTAGTGCTGCTAGAAATGTTGTTTGTTAGAGCAGTAGCCTCAAAAAGGTCATCACTTCTGTTGACTTTTCTGTTGATTTCTTGACCTATTTCAAATAGAAGGGCCAGTTGTTCAATGCTTCCATGCACAAGAGCCTTAGTGCTGCTAGTAATGTTGTTTGTTAGAACAGCAGCCTCAAAAAGGTCATCACTTCTGTTGACTTTTCTGTTGATTTCTTGACCTATTTCAAATAGAAGGGCCAGTTGTTCAATGCTTCCATGCACAAGAGCCTTAGTGCTGCTAGTAATGTTGTTTGTTAGAATAGCAGCCTCAAAAAGGTCATCGGTTCTGTTGACTTTTCTGTTGATTTCTTGAGCTACATCAACTAGAAGGGCCAATTGTTCAATGCTTCCATGCACAAGAGCCTTAGTGCTGCTGGTAATGTTGGTTGTTAGAGCAGCAGCCTCAACAAAGTCATCGGTTCTGTTGACTTTTCTGTTGATTTCTTGACCTATTTCAAATAGAAGGGCCAATTGTTCAATGCTCACATGCACAAGAGCCTTAGTGCTGTTAGTAATGTCGTTAGTAAGAGCAGCAGCCTCAAAAAGGTCATCAGTTCTGTTGACTTTCCTGTTGATTTCTTGAGCTACATCAACTAGAAGGGCCAATTGTTCAATGCTTCCATGCACAAGAGCATTAGTGCTGCTAGTAATGCTGTTTGTTTGAACAGCAGCCTCAAAAAGGTCATCACTTCTGTTGACTTTTCTGTTGATTTCTTGACCTATTTCAAATAGAAGGGCCAGTTGTTCAATGCTTCCATGCACAAGAGCATTAGTGCTGCTAGTAATGTTGTTTGTTAGAACAGCAGCCTCAAAAAGGTCATCACTTCTGTTGACTTTCCTGTTGATTTCTTGAGCTACATCAACTAGAAGGGCCAATTGTTCAATGCTTCCATGCACAAGAGCATTAGTGCTGCTAGTAATGCTGTTTGTTTGAACAGCAGCCTCAAAAAGGTCATCGGTTCTGTTGACTTTCCTGTTGATTTCTTGAGCTACATCAACTAGAAGGGCCAATTGTTCAATGCTTCCATGCACAAGAGCCTTAGTGTTGATAGTAATGTTGTTTGTTAGAATAGCAGCCTCAAAAAGGTCATCGGTTCTGTTGACTTTTCTGTTGATTTCTTGACCTATTTCAAATAGAAGGGCCAATTGTTTAATGCTTCCATGCACAAGAGCCTTATAGTGCTGTTAGTAATGTCGTTAGTAAGAGCAGCAGCCTCAAAAAGGTCATCGGTTCTGTTGACTTTCCTGTTGATTTCTTGAGCTACATCA
>NW_003546368.1:90335-92403 GCF_000090795.2 Amphimedon queenslandica | reverse complement strand
CAGCCTCAACAAGGTCATCGGTTCTATTGACTTTCCTGTTGATTTCTTGAGCTACATCAACTAGAAGGGCCAATTGTTCAATGCTTCCATGCACAAGAGCTTTAGTGCTGCTAGTAACATTGTTAGTTAGAACAGCAGCCTCAACAAGGTCATCGGTTCTGCTGACTTTCCTGTTGATTTCTTGACCTATTTCAACTAGAAGGGCCAATTGTTCAATGCTTCCATGCACAAGAGCCTTAGTGCTGCTAGTAACATTGTTAGTTAGAACAGCAGCCTCAACAAGGTCATCGGTTCTATTGACTTTCCTGTTGATTTCTTGAGCCACATCAACTAGAAGGGCCAATTGTTCAATGCTTCCATGCACAAGAGCCTTAGTGCTGCTAGTAACGTTGTTCGTTAGAACAGCAGCCTCAAAAAGGTCATCGGTTCTGTTGACTTTCCTGTTGATTTCTTGAGCTACATCAACTAGAAGGGCCAATTGTTCAATGCTTCCATGCACAAGAGCCTTAGTGCTGCTAGTAACGTTGTTCGTTAGAACAGCAGCCTCAAAAAGGTCATCGTTTCTGTTGACTTTCCTGTTGATTTCTTGAGCTACATCAACTAGAAGGGCCAATTGTTCAATGCTTCCATGCACAAGAGCCTTAGTGCTGCTAGAAATGTTGTTTGTTAGAGCAGCAGCCTCAACAAGGTCATCGGTTCTGTTGACTTTCCTGTTGATTTCTTGAGCTACATCAACTAGAAGGGCCAATTGTTCAATGCTTCCATGCACAAGAGCCTTAGTGCTGCTAGAAATGTTGTTTGTTAGAGCAGCAGCCTCAACAAGGTCATCGGTTCTGTTGACTTTCCTGTTGATTTCCTGAGCTACATCAACTAGAAGGGCCAATTGTTCAATGCTTCCATGCACAAGAGCCTTAGTGCTGCTAGTAATGTTTTTTTATTAGAACAGCCGCCTCAAAAAGTTCATCGCTTCTGTTGACTTTTCTGCTGATTTCCTGAGCTACATCAACTAGAAGGGCCAATTGTTCAATGCTTCCATGCACAAGAGCTTTAGTGCTGCTAGTAACATTGTTAGTTAGAACAGCAGCCTCAACAAGGTCATCGGTTCTGTTGACTTTCCTGTTGATTTCTTGACCTATTCCCACCAGAAGGGCCAATTGTTCAATGCTTCCATGCACAAGAGCCTTAGTGCCGCTAGAAATGTTGGTTGTTAGAGCAGCAGCCTCAACAAGGTCATCGGTTCTGTTGACTTTCCTGTTGATTTCCTGAGCTACATCAACTAGAAGGGCCAATTGTTCAATGCTTCCATGCACAAGAGCCTTAGTGCCGCTAGAAATGTTGTTTGTTAGAGCAGCAGCCTCAACAAGGTCATCGGTTCTGTTGACTTTCCTGTTGATTTCCTGAGCTACATCAACTAGAGTAAATTATCAATTTCCGGCAACCAGGTATTATCGGACGCTATTATTGACACTACAGAGCTAGTAATGCAGGTGTTCTAGGTATCAAAATGTAGCTAATCCAACACTCTTTCATATATCTTACCAGCTGGATGATTAAAGATTGGATAGCACCACGGCAATTTTTAGAAGACCATTGACCGACATTACGAATGGTCGGACGATATCCTGCATTTTCGTAGATGGAAAATTTCTACGCAGAGAAAGCATCAATCAAATGCTAACTGCACCCATTGAAGCACTGGTCCTTGGTCTACAAACTAGTACAGTTGTTGCAAGAATTCTTACTGCTACAGAGAAAGTAGGAAGCATCATAGAGGCATGATTGGAGTGCTGTTTGATCGGCCACGCCTATTATTATAATTAATTAGTAATAATTACAAAGATAGTCACGTTTGAGCTAGTTTGAGCCTGTGTAACTGTGTCACTGGTAAAGAGCCTTCTAAAGAGTCATAGTGATACTCACAGTGAGTTCCATCATTTATATAAACTCATAGAATATGCTTAAATACTTGCCTATTGTTATGGTAGATCTATAGATTAGTCACTAGAGTAAACGATCAATGATCGGACGCTACCAATTTTCGGACACTTGTTTCAGGAAAACTATACTT
>NW_003546368.1:80336-89434 GCF_000090795.2 Amphimedon queenslandica | reverse complement strand
CAGAGACATTGAAACTGAGACTGAAGACTGAAGGAGTAGCTAATCTACTAGTGGAGAGGAGAGAGAACTGCGTAGTAGGATCAGCATCAGGACCATCTGTAAAAGAAGTACATTAATTATAGTCTATATTCATCACATACCATTGTTATTGTATCCAGTATCAGTATATGCTCCAACCACTAGTGTTTGATTCACTCCATTCTCATCAGGAATAATACACTTGTATAAACCTTCATATCCTGATAGTCCACTTCTTCTAGTTAGTGCAATCTGACCACTGAATCTCTTACTGTACAGTGGACTAGGAGCTGATGGATCAATGAAGTTCCCATCAAATAAAGGTACTTCAGCTCCATTAGGATAATACCACACTCCAACATTAGTACCATTGTTAGCACTCTGACACCACAAAGCATCAGTGGTATCATTGACATCATTATTCTGATCAAGATTATAAAACTGGCTAGCATATATCATAGAGTAATCAAGTATTATCCTGTTCTCATAAGCTAGGTACAGTCGAACGCCTGAATATGACTAGTCTAGTAATCAGCAATATCATGTTATCTTCTTACCATTACTGGGTAGGGTAGAAGGTGCTTGTCCAGGTACAGACATCAGATTAACTACTAGCAGGAGTAATAGAAAACAAGATTTAGATCTACTTGAGAATGCCATCTTTTTCTAAAGTAGATTTTATTGCTGACCTAACAATAACACTGTCATGTGACTAATGTGTCAAAATTGTTGACACAACAGCAGATTTTACTGATATTATCAAGAGACTTCGCATCAAAGAATTTATCACTCCCAGGCATCTTAAACTGCTACTACCAGCCAGTATAAGCCTTTTTAAAGCTCTTTGAAAAAAGGTGTATGTCCATATTTGGTCATTTCTTTATTTTGGATACATCAATATTTTTACTTTTATTTATTTTAGGATATATTTTGGGGTTCAGTAGGTCAGTTATTGCATGTTCTATCAGTTTTATTGTCAGCATTGTCAGCTTATACTGCTAACAGTTCACAAGTAGCTACCAAGTAGGCCATGCATTGTATTGATACATGTACATATAATTGTACATGTATATTATTATTATTATATGTACATGTGCAATTAAAATTAATATGAAATGCAAATTGGTGTTATAGTAAAATAATGCATTTCTTATATTCCTTTCTGGCCCTCTTTAAAATTCTAATAAATACTAATTAAAAAGTTCTAACAATTGCTTGGTATTTTGGTATAGTGCTTATATTTGTCCCTTCTCTTTCCTCCTCATCCTCTCTCTCCCTCTCTCTCTCTCCCTCCATACACATTTCTCAGTTGCTATTGATAAGTATTTGGTTGAGCTACAGACACTGGATCCCTCCACTCCTGATATCAATACACTCACTGCTGGACTGAGGAACCTCAAGAGAGAACTCCAGAGGAACCTTGACACCATCAAATGAACACACTCCACCACACACTATCCATACATTTGTGTATACATACATTTTGAAATGATAATTTTTCAATCTTAAGATACTAAATATAGTCAAAGAATAACTGCAGTGTGTTATGTGGACTATACTTAGCTAATGTGTGGGTGGGGTACTAAGCTTTGGTTGTTTGCCATTTGTGACATTCATCACAAAGTGCACTCTAAGTTTAGATATCTTTGTTAATAGAATAAGCTATTCAATCATTTGTGACATGTTTATAACATGCGAACTATTTTAGCTAACATTAGCAAACATTATTACTAACACATGTACATCAATTACTATATCTAGTCTACCTAATTTACATCGCTAACTAGTCTACATAAAATATGAGTACATTATTAAACAGTTGGTGTTTCATATTCAGTAGAAGGTGGTGGAAGAGAAGTAGGGGGCCCTGACTCAGTTGTATCATACACTGGCTCAACAGTTGATCTATTAATAATAACTTTAAATAATAA
Organism: Amphimedon queenslandica; assembly: GCF_000090795.2. Taxonomy (NCBI): domain Eukaryota; kingdom Metazoa; phylum Porifera; class Demospongiae; order Haplosclerida; family Niphatidae; genus Amphimedon; species Amphimedon queenslandica. The sequence continues at coordinate 87,485 of NW_003546368.1, read as the reverse complement.
TAATAATTGTATTTTATATAACTGACTGAGTTTGTTGTACTGTACTGTATGCTGGACTATCTTTCAAAAATCATCCTTCTTGTCAGCTTACACTGCTAACAGTTCATTAGTAGCTGATACATGTACATATGTAACTAACTATATGGTCAATTTGAAATACATTATGTTAATATTATTTTAAAATGTATTTTTTATTCTTTTCTGGCCCCTCTCTTTTTCTCCATCATTACAAATTTTTATTTTAAAACATACTAACAATTGCTTGGTACTTTGCCTTTGGTATGGTGCTCAAGTTGTTTCTCTTATATTCCATTCTCTTTCTCTTTCTCTTTCTCTCTCTCTCTCTCTAGACATTTCTCAGTTGCTATTGATAAGTATTTGGTTGAGCTACAGACACTGGATCCCTCCACTCCTGATATCAATACACTCACTGCTGGACTGAGGAACCTCAAGAGAGAACTCCAGAGGAACCTTGACACCATCAAATGAACACACTCCACCACACACTATCCATACACTTGTGTATACATACATTTTGAAATGATAATTTTTCAATCTTATTATAGTCAAAGACTATAGCTGTGTATCATGACTGTTGTTTACATGGGACTATACTTAGCTAATGTGTGGGTGAAGTGTATTAAGCTATGGTTGTTTATCATTTATGATATTCATCACACAATGCACTCTAAGTTTAGATGTCTTTGTGAATATAAGATATAGAATAAGCGATGCAACCATTTGTGACATGTTTATAACATGCAAGTTATTTTAACTAACATTAGCAAACATTTTTAAAGCCTATAACACAAATACACAATGTATACATTAATTACTATATCTAATCTGCCTACTAGTAACATATGGTAGATATACATGTATTTACATCACTAACTATAAGATAAGTACATTATTAAACAGTTGGTATTTCATATTCAGTAGAAGGTGGAAATGAAGTAAGAGGCCCTGACTCAGTTGTATCATACACTGGCTCAACAGTTGATCTATTATGATAAATATAATATTCAATGTACTAGTCAATAGTGTAACTAACTTTGTTTTAAATTCAGTTGTAGCATAAGCTGGACTGCATTCCATTACAATGTCATTATCTGATTTTCTATGTAGTCTATCACAAATTTTAATATTACAGTCATTTTAATAAATGTGCATATACTTACCTTTTTTGATTTGCTTTTCTTTTGATATACATAACAATTACTATGATCATACCCATTGCTAGTAGCATAATATATACTACAGTTATGCTGACTATCAATCCAATGTTTTCCCCATCATTTACTAATATAGTCACAGTAGGATAAGGAACTATAAAGAGTAACTAATTAATGCATTTATGAAGCGATTGTGTTTCTATCATCAATTTATGCATTTTGATGTTTCTCAAATCTAACTAGTATGCAAACCTGATACTAAATCTATTGATTGAGTCCTCTCTCCTTCATAAATGATTCCATTACTATTAAATGATGTAGATATAGAGAACAAGTAGTTCAGATTAGGATCTAATCCTCCTATTAGACCTTCAGTAGTATCACCTGGGAATACTCTCATTCCTGTCTCTACTTGTCTCTTCTTTCTTGAGGAGCTACTGGTTGACTCATAATAGACAGTATAATGACTAGCTCCATGAACTGAATCCCACACAGCTATCACTGCTGAAGAAATGAACTTTGTTATAGAAAAGGTTTGAATGACAGCTACATAAAATAAATAATAATAGTCTATAAAAATAACACTTACGTATTTCAGTAGTGGTATATTCTCTATCAGTCCATTCTCCTGGTCCAATACTAGTATATGCTCTCACTCCAATAGTATAACTAGTATTAGGTATCAATCCTACTATACTGTAATAAGTGTAAGTAGTGTTAGTTATATTGTATGGACCAGTACTGGTAGACTCTCTATATCTTATCTCATATACTGTAATGATCCCATTAGGTATTATAGGAGGATTCCATACAATAGTTATTGCAGTTGGTGTCCTTGCATGTGTTAGATCAGATATCATACCAGGAACTGTGTTAAGATCATGTTAAACTGATCAATATCTCATTGACTTACTTGATTCACCAGTTAATTGTAATTCTTGTCTAGCTGGTCCATTCATATTATAATTATAAGGTATTATACTCACAGTATAGTTAGTATATGGTATTAATCCTCTGAGATTATACATTCTGTTGTCTCCTCCAGTGATATTAACAGTATAACTAGTGTTTGAAGTGATGTTAGTGTATGTGAGGTAGTATCCAGTGATTGGTCCATTCCTTCCATTGCAAGGTACTTCATCCCATGAGACAGTCATTGACACTGACTCTACTGATGAGAATATAATATCACTCACTGGTGCAGTAGGGGCTATAGGAACATAAATATAAGAGTAATTACTTTGATATCATACCTGTAAAGAGTGTAGTTATGTTACTAGTATTGAAATGTACCATATCAGTTCCATATACTCCAATAAGATCAAAGCCACATTGACTGTAAGGAGGTATACCAGTTGAAGTATGTAGTGATGAAACTGATGTTTCATTATCACTAGTGAATGATGATTCACATACTCTCCTGCATCTCCTATTAATATTATAACTAATTGGTAATATAGGAGTTGGTGGACTCCATGTTAATGTAATGGCAGAAGTTGTAGCGATTGTAATCATTAAATCACTAACCACTGGATCACCTGAAATAATAATGCATACATATAATGTTAATTTCTATAATTATAATATGATAGCTTACTAAATGTTAACATAACTGAAGCATTTCCACTAGGTAGAGAAGCTGATCCATAAGATACTACATAAAAAGTGTATGTATATCCTGAAAACAATCCTAATATATTGATTGTTGTATAATTAGTGTTGGATACACTAACAGGAGTATTATTAGACAGTTGATAGTAGACCTCATAACCAGTAGCTCCTGATACAGTAGACCAGGAGAGTCTTACTTGAGCTAAACCAGTACTTAATCTTGTAGCAGTTAAACCAGTTGGAGTATCAGGTACTACAATACATTGATAATACTTATGCTATAAATATATTATCACTAACCTGATATTTTATATGACGAAGTACTAGTAACTGCAGTAACACCACTTATAGTACCAGCAGTTACTCTTGTATTAGATACAGTACACTGATAGTTGCCTGCCTTACTTAAGTTTGCTGCTGTCACTCTTGTAGCAGATCCTGATTCATTCACTATCACACGAGACAGTTCAGTAGATATTCCATTCCCATTCACTGAACAACTGACAGTAGTAGGAGGACCATCAGAGACATTGAAACTGAGACTGAAGACTGGAGGAGTAGCTAATCTACTAGTGGAGAGGAGAGAGAACTGCATAGTAGGATCAGCATCAGGACCATCTGTAAAAGAAGTACATTAATTACAGTCTATATTCATCACATACCATTGTTATTGTATCCAGTATCAGTATATACTCCAACCACTAGTGTTTGATTCACTCCATTCTCATCAGGAATGATACACTTGTATAAACCTTCATACCCTAATAGTCCATCTCTTCTAGCTAGTGCAATCTGACCACTGAATCTCTTACTGTATACTGGTCTAGGAGCTGACAGATCAGTAAAGTTTCCATCAAATAAAGGTACTTCAGTTCCATTAGGATAATACCACACTCCAAAAGCTAGCCACGCCCACTCCCGCCCCGCCCCCTAAATCTGGGGGGGGCCGGGGGAAAAAGACAGGGCTGGGTCTATAATAAGAGACCCAGCCTGCCACTTCCTGTATAATAGGAAGCAACAAAAGTATTTAAGCCTGAGTTTATATACAGGTGGTTTTGGAAAAGGTATGATGGGTTGGCAACTTGTCAAACCACATCAAAGCAATAATGAAATTTATAAAGAAAATGGAGATTGTTAAAAATCTTGAAACTGTAAATTATTTAAAATACAAAAATAAGGCATTATATGCAAAGCTAAAATCTAAACCCAAAACCCCTAGCACCCTAAAATTAGAAAAGGGACATAATACGAAGATCCTAATTAGACTCGAGCACCTAAAAAACTAAAGACTAAACCCTAACCCCTAAACCCTACACCCGAGCGCCCTAAAATTAAGAACGGGACATAATACGAAGAGAATGCTTCGTAGGCTGTGAGGGTTTAGGGTTTAGATTTTGATGTTTTTGTTAGGGACCCTAAACCCTCACAGCCTACTTGAGTTCTTCTGAAATCCTTAATACAGATCTCTCAAAATCATCCTAAAAGTAGCAGTAGTAGCAGAAGAAGAGCTAGAACTACTAGCAGTCGCCATTGTAAAACACGTGAAAGAATTAATCACGTGATGCCACACCCACGTGTGTGGGGCCACGCCCACTTATGCTACGGTCACACCCAAGTCATGTGACACTAGTCACACTACATCCGGTAAAATGGCCAGTTTCTGTTGCCACCGGTAAACTGCATTGTACCCAAAGAAAAGATGGTGGTGCTTGTCCAGATACAGTCATCAGTTGAACTAGTAGTAGTATGAGTAAAATAAGACAAGAACTACAAAAAATAGTTGACAGTGTCATCTTGTTCCCTCAGTAATAAAAATTAACTCCTCCCAAACACTAAAAATAGAACTACTCCTCCAAAACACTCGATTGTAGTGTAAACAAAGTGTAGAGGAGTGGTTTTGAAATTTTATATAAATACTTTGCATGTATATAGCACTGCACTGCATTAATCTAGTATCACATTTGAAAGTGCTAGTAGATATACGTTGTATTTAATAGATATCCATAATTCCGGCAGACATTGTGATTGGGGCATCTTATCAAAAATATAACTAAAATTGAAAAAAATAATCTACCCATAGAATAATGTTTACTAACTAAAATTAGTAAACATTTCTAATTGTAACACAAACACATTTTGTATTATCCACCAGTAACATTATGCTACATGTACATCAAATACATTATGTGAATTATGTTATATAGTAATGTATGTACATAAAAAATGAGTACATTATTAAACAGTTGGTATTTCATATTCAGCAGGTGGTGGAAGAGGAATCTCGTATTCATTATTAGTTGTATCATACACTGGCTCAACAGTTGATCTATTAATAATAACTTTAAATAATAATAATAATTGTATTTTATATAACTGACTGTGTTTGTTGCACTGTACTGTATGCTGGACTATCTTTCATTAGTATATCATCAGCAGTACTGTGTGTGTGTGTGTGTATAGACATAATGTACTAGTCAATAGTGTAACTAACTTTGTTTTAAATTCAGTTGTAGCATAAGCTGGACTGCACTCCATTACAATGTCATTATCTGATTTTCTATTAATTTTAAAATTAATTCAGTAATGAATGTGTACACATTTACCTTTTTTGATTAAAATTACTTCTTTTTATGTGCATTACCAGTACCAGTATAATAATTATAGATATAGCCAATACTAAAAATGCAATAAGAGCTACACTTAGGCCAACTATCACTCCAGTATTTCCATTATTCACTAATACAGTAGTCAATGGAGTAGTCATGGTAGTTGTTTCAGCAGAATAAGAAACTATGAACATAAACATGCATCAATAGATATGTTTACTCATGTTTAATGACACTATTGATGACATTGCTTTAGAGTAAACTGATTATAATACATCTATTAGTATATGTACCGTCTTACTTGTTGATAATCCTGTAACACTAATGACTGATGAAGTGCTTGATACAATAGTAGGAGTTAGAGTAGCACCTAAATACATGAAATGAGTATTATTCATTGAGGGATTCATTATAGTATTACCTGGTGGTATTGGTTGAGTCCTCTCTCCTTCATAAATAATTCCATTAACATTAAATGATGTAGATATAGAGAACAAGTAGTTCAGATTAGGATCTAATCCTCCTATTAGACCTTCAGTAGTATCACCTGGGAATACTCTCATTCCTGTCTCTACTTGTCTCTTCTTTCTTGAGGAGCTACTGGTTGACTCATAATAGACAGTATAATAACTAGCTCTATAAACAAAACCCCACTCAGCCCTCACTGCTGTAGAATTGAGCTTTGTGATAGAAAAGGCTTGAATGACAGCTAAAATAGAAAATACCAAATACAAAGTTATATTAATTTACTATTCTTTACGCAATTGCTTACTATATGTTATTTAATTGCTTACGTATTTGAATAGTACTATATTCTCTATCAGTCCATTCTCCTGGTCCAATACTAGTATATGCTCTCACTCCAATAGTATAACTAGTATTAGGTGTTATATATTGATATATTATTTTGGTATTGATTCCTATTATTATTTTCTAAGGCATTTTGATTACAGTTATTTCTAGTATTATTATTATTGTTATTATGATTATTATTACTACTATTGTTATTACAATTATTATTATTACTATTATTAATTATTATTATTATTGCATTGCTGTACGATCTTATTTCTTTTCCTTCTAGCTGATGCTTATGATTTACTATGCTTATTAGTTCATGTATACTGATTCTGATTGTTGTGTAATGTTTTGTCATTGTGATGTAATCTGATGTAATACTGTTTGTATATAAGTGTATGCTCTTTTCATTTTTGTCAGAAGAGATTTTAGCCTTTTTACAATAATCAATATTTACAAAATACGAAGGTCAAGCTCTCTCCATTCGGTCACTACACTGGCGACGAGGGTAACTGGACTACTTTGCTGTTTCTTCCTACTTCTCACTACTTACACTATGGCTACGCACGGCAAGATGTCGGCATTCGATGGTTCCAAGGAATCTTGGACTTCTTACTCCGAGAGACTTGACTTCTACTTCAAGGCTAACAAGATTACAGCAGCAGAATCTCAGAAAGCAGTCTTTATTACTGTGATAGGACCTAGGACGTACGGGCTACTGAAGAGCCTACTACAACCAAAGACACCTCAGGACTCTACCGTCACCTTGGATAAGATGAAGGACGTTCTGCAGAAGCATTTCGATCCTAAGCCATCTCCTATAGTTCAGCGCTTCAAGTTCCACACGAGAGTTAGGAAACAAGACGAGACAGTGGCAACCTATGTGGCAGAGCTCCGTGTGATAGGAGAACATTGCGATTTCCAAGATTCTCTAGATGCTATGATTCGGGATAGGCTCG
>NW_003546368.1:60195-78041 GCF_000090795.2 Amphimedon queenslandica | reverse complement strand
TACATGAAGCACATCAGGGAATGTCGAAAATGAAGAGTCTAGCCCGCTGCTATTTCTGGTGGCCTGGATTAGACAAGGCAATTGAAGATCTAGTAAAGAAATGTAAGGCATGCCAAGAAAACAGTGCTCTCCCTCCTCAAACTCCTGTACACCCATGGGAAGTTCCAAAGACTCCATGGACACGACTTCATATAGACCATGCTGGTCCTTTCCTGGGACACCACTTCCTCATTCTGGTAGATGCTCACTCTCGCTGGTTAGAAGTATGCATTGTACCTTCTACTTCCTCTGAAGCGACTATCAAAGTCCTTCGTCACATATTCTCTACTCATGGTCTTCCTCATCAGTTGGTCTCTGATAATGGACCTTCATTTACTAGTCAAGAATTTAAGAAATTCATGTCTCTAAATGGTATTCGCCATTCACTAACAGCTCCTTACCATCCGAGGTCTAACGGTCTAGCAGAAAGAGCAGTGCAGACATTTAAGAATGCTATTAAGAAGATGGAAGGACCACTACATGAAAGAATTGCTCGATTCCTTTTCTCTTACAGAATCACTCCTCAATCTACTACTGGGCAATCCCCAGCTGAACTCTTAATGGGACGTAGATTAAGATCAGTCTTAGATACTGCTCACCCAGATTTCACTCTACCTTCACAGAAAGAGAAGACTAAAAGCAATGCAAGATCATTCAAGCTACATGACAAGCTGTTTGCAAGGAACTACTCTGGGAAGCCATTATGGATTCCTGTGGTTGTCTGTAAGGTCACTGGACCATTGTCTTACCATGTTGAAACTATGAATGGTTTAGTGCTTAAAAGACATGCTGATCAGCTCAGAAAAAGGTACACTGAAGACTCTGAGCCAGATACCCTTCCGGAGGACAGTGATTGGGATGATGATTTCACTCCATTGATTCCTAACGTGCCTCCACCTCCTACTCCACCTCCTTTGCCCCCACCGATTCGTCGATCGACTCGTTCAAGGATGACTACTGATCATGGGCCGTATGTATGTTAACTTAAGAGGGGAGGGGTGTTATATATTGATATATTATTTTGGTATTGATTCCTATTATTATTTTCTAAGGCATTTTGATTACAGTTATTTCTAGTATTATTATTATTGTTATTATGATTATTATTACTACTATTGTTATTACAATTATTATTATTACTATTATTAATTATTATTATTATTACATTTCTGTACGATGTTATTTCTTTCCCTTCTAGCTGATGCTTATGATTTACTATGCTTATTAGTTCATGTATACTGATTCTGATTGTTGTGTAATGTTTTGTCATTGTGATGTAATATGATGTAATACTGTTTGTATATAAGTGTATGTTCTTTTCATTTTTGTCAGAAGAGATTTTAGCCTTTTTACAATAATCAATATTTACAAAATACGAAGGTCAAGCTCTCTCCATTCGGTCACTACAAGGACCACTAGCACTAGTAGTCCCTGATTTACAGAAGTAGTTATTTCCAATAAAAGACTGCACTGATACAGTACTACCAGTATTAGATGGACATGCATTTGATGAAGACAATGAATCACTAAAACCAGCCATTAGTGTCCAGACATGTTGACAAGGACACCCACAAGTGATACTAACACCATCAACATAATAGGAATTGATGTCATTATGATAACAAGAGTACATAATTTTAGCAAGAGCACTCTTGACAACAAGAATTAGAAAGTTGATTAATGGCATCAGGTCTACCATATTGATATCCAGGTACTCTACTATACACACCTGAGAATAACTGATACCATTAGATGGGAACTGAACTGATACACAACTGCCTTGTGTCTACCACAAGCTCTACCTCCTCCTGACTGGTACAGTCTAAACCCAGAAGAACAGTTCACTCATATTCAGATATGCTAACCTTGTCCATTCATCTCCTGAACCACAAAACTCCTCCATAGTGCAGAAAGCAGTATAAGTTGATCCATTAGCTGATGCTAATACATAACAACCTGATGAACTGGTATATAGGTAATAAATTTCTGAGTTGTTTGCAAGATGTCAAAAACCCAAAATAATGATGAATAAGTGCCAATAAAAGGTGTATCATGAACAAAAATGTATTATCAACTACTCTTGCAGTAGAGGTACTGGTGTCTTGTAGATCAGAGAGAGAGTATTGACAATGCTAATGAGCCTTTGTCCAGAATCTCTTGTAGTTTGTAAGATTTGCTCATTAAGTTCAGTGAAGTCGGCATTGTTTTGAAATAGTTTAAGGGTATTTTGTGATACACCATTAGCCCATTCATTGAAGTCAGGAAGGCTCCCTGTTACATTGCTGTTAACTTATTGACTACATCATTAGTCCATTAATTAAGTAAAGTTAGGATATTCATTGTTACCAGTAATAGCTCCAGTAGTACATGTACATGGTGTATCTCTTGTAGACATAATATGAGCCAGTAACAAGACTATCAGTAGTATTACTATCAGTGACAGTAACACTGTGTAAATGACTGGTTTATTTCATGAAGGTTTCTTGTTCTTTATATACTTCGTTCAAATCTCTTCTCTTTAATAGCTGAGGTTTGACTTAACTCAACAAACTCATATTCACAGTCTTCCTTGATGGTGTCCTGCTTCAGAGATTCATATAATAAATCCTATTCTCCTTCCATTATAAATATTCAGAATAACTACTAGACACTTTTACCATTTATATGTTCCTAGGCTCAGTATTGAAGCATTGTATTCCTTACGAACTACCTTGTGAAAACTGTCAACCAAAAATTTAAAAACCACTAACTGAAACCAAAATAATACTAGTGTAGATTGAAAAATTTCACTGTTCACTTTAAATTACAGTGAAACTTAAAATTTAACATGTGAAACATTTACGTAGCGTATAATAAAATATCACGAAAACTAATCTCAGCATCGACTTTAATAACTGGGCAGGCAGCACACTATGATAAAATTAACAATGCCTTTGAATTACATTATTATACATACATGCAACTCTCTTTCTTTCTCCTTCTCTTACTCGTGTAGTCTCAGTGGTAGGTTAATGACCAGGTGTATTTTATGCTGAGAGGAAATACTCATTAGCTGATGACACAACTTGAAACCCGACAAACCGTTTTCACCAAATGGTCAATCTATGGGTCTATAAATCATAGAAAGAAAAAAGAGACAATTAAACGTAGGAAAAGGAAAAGTTGTTGAAGTAAAATTCACAAATTTACAAGCACCAATATGTAAATGTACAGATGTATAGAGCCAGTAGCACAAGGACAGTTACTACCATGGATGCTGTTTGTTTCACCAACGCCAGCTATTAGTGTCCAAACATGTTGACGAGGAGACCCACGAGTGATACTAACACCATCAACATAATCACCATTCAAATTATTGTGATTAGAACCATAATTATTGTCAACTGCATCAGGAGATCCATATTGATATCCAGTTACTCTACCACACACCTGAGAATAACTGATACCATTAGATGGGAACTGAACTGATGTACAACTGCCTCCACTTGATGTTGCTCTACCACAAGCTCTAACTCCTCCTGACTGGTACAGTCTAAACCCAGAAGGACAGTTCACTGTAGAGTCATTCATATCCAGATATGCTAGTCTTGTCTATCCTCATCCTGAACCCAACTCCTCCATATTACAGTATAAGTAGTAGTAGTTTGAATATTAGCAGTCAATTGCCAGTAGATACATTCCAGAATGACTGTTTGGTTATACTATTGATAGCTCCAGCATTAGAGTTTGTTGTATTCTTCATAAGAAAGAGAGCTCTTATGCCAGCAATAGTGTGAGCATTGCTCTTTGTAGTATTCAGCAACTCCAGAAGGAGCGTATCATTGTGAACATGAAGCAGCGCAAGTAGCTTAATTATGACATTAGATAAGTTGAGGGAGACAAACAATGACCACAAAAAGGGACAAAATTCCTTATTAGTTTACAGTGGTTTATTATTGGGTGTACTTTTTTATAAACTTTAGAAGAGCCTGAGCAATGACATTAAGAATGGATTGTTTTGAAGCACAAGAATTCAAAGGTAAATGCCAGAATCAACACGCACCTGTAAGGTTGCAGATGTGTAGTTGTGTAAAAGAATGCAAAAAACACACTTTAAACTTCTTAATTGTCAAAACATACACTTAATTATCACACACAAATAAAGTTAACAGTGGTATATGTATCTATTTATGACCATTCATAGGTATAAATGCTTAAATACTCATACATTTATAAGAATATTTACTGTGAAAAGGACATTAGTTTTTAGTGACAATTTGTAGGTATATAACTAATTTGACCCTAAAGCAATACAACAATAAGAACATCACTACAAATGAAAAAAAACTAAAATAAGCCACTGACACACACACACACACACACTTCACTACTTAATGTAAATCTCATAATAACTAACAGGGCTGTTTTCAAAAGCAGTCCATCCATCTCCACACACCCTCAACTCAATATAGTCAATAGTGGTATTGCTACCATAGTCTTTATGAAACCATGGGGTACCAGGAACATTACAACAAGGTGATTCAAGAGAGCCACAACCTTGACCATCCCAGAGTGGATCAGATGTGAAAAGAATAACTGTTATAGGACCACTAGCACTAGTAGTCCCTGATTCACAAAAGTAGTTATTACCAATAAAAGACTGAACTGATAATGTACTACCATTATTACATGGACATGCATTTGATGAGGACAATGAATCACTGTAACCAGCCATTAGTGTCCAGACATGTTGACGAGGAGACCCACGAGTGATACTAACACCATCAACATAGTAAGAATTGATGTCATTACGATAAGAATTAGAAAGTTGATTAATGGCATCAGGTCCACCATATTGATATCCAGTTACTCTACCACACACCTGAAAATAACTGATACCATTAGATGGGAACTGAACTGATACACAACTGCCTCCTCCACTTGATGTTGTTCTACCACAAGCTTTAATTCCTCCTGACTGGTACAGTCTAAACCTAGAAGGACAGTTCTGTGTAGGGTCATTCATATCCAGATATGCTAGCCTTGTCCATCCTCCCACTGAACCACACAACTCCTCCATATTACAGTAAGCAGTATACATTGATCCATTAGCTGATGCTAATATATAATAACCAGATGGACTGCTAGGTAACAGATTTTTAATTTGCTTGCAAGATGTCGAAAACCTAAATGATGAAGTATGTGCCAATAAAAGGTGTATCATGAACATAAATATATCATCAACCACTCTAGCAGTAGAGGTACTGAAGTCTTGCAGATTAGATAAAGTATTGACAATGTTAATGAGTTTTTGTGCAGAATCTTTTGCAGTTTGTAAGATTTGTTTATCAAGTTCAGTGAAGTTGATATTGTTCTGAAATAGTTCAAGGGTATTTTGTGATACACTATTAGCCCATTCATTGAAGTCGGGAAGGCTCCTGGTTACATTGATGTTAACTTTAGAGATAACATCATTAGCCCATTCATTGAAGTCAGGAAGGCTACCTGTTACATTGCTGTTAACTTTAGAGACAACATTATTAGCCCATTCATTGAACTCAGGAAGGCTACCTGTTACATTGCTGTTAACTTTAGAGACAACGTCATTAGCCCATTCATTGAAGTCAGGAAGGCTTCTTGTTACATTGCTGTTAACTTTAGAGACAACACCATTAGCCCATTTATTGAAGTCGGGAAGGCTCTGGTTAACTTTATTGACTATATCATTAGCCCATTGAGTAAAGTTAGGATATTCATTGCCACCAGAACTAGTTCCAGTAGTATATGGTGTATCTCTTGTAGACATATGAGCCAGTAACAAGCAAAGGATACAAACCTGTAGTATTACTATCAGTGACAATAATACTGTATGGACGATTAGCTTATTTCACATTAGCTCCTTAATCTTACTTTTCTCTATATTCTTAGGTTGTTCAACAACTTCAGCTCTCCTCACTTCAACAGCTGAGGCTTGACTCAACTCAACAAATTCATATTCACAGTCTTTCTTGACAGTGTCCTGCCTGAGAGATTCATATGCTAGATTCTCTTCTCCATCTATTGTAAATTAATGTTCAAAAAACTAATGAACTCTAATTTACTTAAGTGTATACACAACAGTGACGTGTTATTGTAGTTAATGTAGCAATTTGATGGCTTGGGCACAAATACATTTCTTCTGTACACATAGTATTGGAGAAATAAAGCTAACATGTCTGAGCAACCAACCCACCCATGTTTCATATGTATAGTGGGTGGGAAACAATAAATAAAAAAGGTAGCTCCAAAAAGTTTTGAGCTTTCTAGCAGCAAGAAATCAAAACAATCCAATAATAAGAATATTACTAATAATATCAAACCAAATAAAAACAAAAATTACAAAATGAAAATTACCAACACTACAAAATAAAAATAATGATCTACCAAATAAAAATCATTAACCATTGACACATGCACACACACACAAGCAAAAGCACAAAGACACCCTACCCTTTATTACTTAACATAAATCTCATAATCTTCTCAATCAGTTCTTTCATCTTCACACATCCTCAACTCAATAAAGTCAGTAGTGGTATTGTTACCATAGTCTCTGTGAAACCATGGGATACCACGAACACTACAACAAGGTGATTCAAGAGAACCACAACCTGACCATCCCAGAGTGGATCAGATGTGTGAAAAGTATGAGATGTACTACCACCAGTAGTCCCTGATTCACAGAAGTAGTTATTACCAATGAAAGACTGCATTGGTACTGTACTACAATTTTTTACATGGACATGCATATAATGAAGAATATGTATCACTAAAAGCAGCTATTAGCATCCAGACATGTTGACGAGAAGACCCACAAGTGATACTAACACCATCAACATAATAAGAATTGAGGTTGTTATGACAAATGTAATTACTAGAGTGTTGATAAATATCATCAGATCCACCAAATTAATATCCACTTACTCTGACGCACACATGAGAATAACTGATACTATTAGATGGGAACTGAACTGATACACAACTGCCTCCACTTGATGTTACTCTAGGACAAGCTCTAACTCCTCCTGATACATGCAATCTAAACCCAGAAGGACAGTTCAGTGTAGAGTCAGTCATATACAGATATGCTAGTCTTGACCATCCTTCTCCTAAACCACACAGCTTCCTGGTAAGCAGTGTAATATGAACTGGTATGATTAGAAGTTTTCAGTAAATACATACCAGATGGAATGTGGAGTTGCTCCTATTTTGATGTCCTTACAAGAGTCAAGAGGTAGGTAGTAGTTTTTGTGCTATTAGCAGTATGTCATCAGCCACTCCAGCAGTAGAGGTACTGGTGTCTTGTATATTAGAGAGAGTATTGACAATGTTAATAAGCTTTTGTGCAAAATCTCTTTATTAAGTTCAGTGAAATTGGTATTGTTCTGAGATAGTTGAAGGGTATTTTGTGATACAACATAAGCCCATTCTTTGAGTCAAGAAGGCTCCCTGTTACATTGCTACTAACTTTAGAGACAACACAAATAGTCCATTTACTGAAGTCAGGAAGGCTTTGTGTTACATTGTTGTTAACTTTAGTGACAACACCATTAGCCCATTCATCAAAGTCAGGAAAGCTCTGATTAACTCTAGATACTATATCATACCCTCATTGAGTGAAGTTAGGTGATCTATTGTTACCAGGAATAGCTCCAGTAGTAGCTGTACTGGTACTGGTAGCATCTCTAGCAGACAATTGAACCAATAATAGGCAACATATTACTACCACTGTAGTAAAACTATAAGCAAGAGTACATGATGGGGGGTATCATGTACTCTGCTATAAGACACATTAATAGAACAATAACTACTATTAGTGTACTCCATGATGACAACTTTGATCCTTTATTCCATGATGCTGTATAGCTTCTCTTGATTAATCATCATTCCTCCTTACATTAGTATCGAATCAACCAATTCAAAGGATTCTCTTGATGTCGTACAGCATATCGTACCTCAAAATCATTCTTTACTTCCATTGTTAACAAAAATGAAGTAGCCAATTCTAAACTACTGTATAATTTACAAAAAGCATATGCTCCTACATGTTTGTAGTAGCAATAGTTGTTATGTAGTAAATATAATCATACTAGTAAATAATAATTAAAAATTTCTGTTAATTACTGCATGAGTATTATCTACTCTTGGTATTATGTCACAATAATAATGAGCAAAACAATTGTGATAGTTAATTTTCTTTGATTGATATTACAGTAACTTCATACTACTAACACTTGAAATCATCAATAGCTCTTATTATACAGGTTACTTTAAGAATATAATCATTAATTACTACAAGTCATGCAACAACAACAAGAAGTCTAATTAGTATATCATTCATTATAGTGTGCATAGCTGTCACAAGCAATTAGTTTCACATAGCTAGACCATGCCTTTTGGGCCTGGAGGGCGGGGTTTGGCTATGTGAGACCGAGACTAAGAAGCAATCTGCTGATTGATGAATATTTCCTTATAGGGCAAACAAAAAAATCAACTTTACTGAAACAATGCAATAATAAGAGCGAGAATCAAATTACTAAATAAAAATATAAGTCATCAACACACACACTTCATTACTTAACATAAATCTCATAGTAAATAACAGGACTGTCTTCATTTTGAGTTCCCTCATCTCCACACACCCTCAACTCAATATAGTCAGTAGTGGTATTGCTACCATAGTCTCTGTGAAACCATGGGCCATTAGAATTGCAACAAGGTGATTCAAGAGAACGACAATAAGAACTTTGATGATCCCAAAGATAATCAGATGTGTATAGAGTATTTGATGTACCACTGTTAGGATTCCCTGATTCACAGAAGTAGTTATTACCAATAAAAGACTGCACGGATACTGAGCTGCCTGTATTACATGGGCATGCATTTGATGCAGAACTTCCTTCACTATAACCAGCCATTAGTGTCCAGACATGTTGACGAGGAGACCCGCGAGTGATACTAACACCATCAACATAATAAGAATCAATGTTATTACGATAAGAGGAACTGACATAATTAATAGCATCTGTTGATCCATATTGAAATCCTGTTACTCTACCACATATCTGAGAATAACTGATACCATGAAATGGGAACTGAACTGATGCACAGCTACCACTGCTTGTTGCTGGTCTACCACAAGCTTTATAATATCCTGACTGGTATAATCTAAACCCAGAAGGACATTTCAAATTCTGTCCATGCAAATAAAAATATACTAGTCTTGTCCATCCAATAGATCCACACAACATATTCATTTTACAGTAAGCAGTGTAAGTAGTTGATCCATTAGCTGATGCTAGTATATAATAACCCGAATAAAGGTTTGGGTTTTGTATTTTAAGTTGCTCACAAGAGGTAGGTAAAGCAGTTGAGTCGTTGTACAGTTTTTGTGCTATTAGTAGTATATCATCAATCACTCCTGGTGATGACCAATTGGTGCCAGTACTAGCTCCAGTAGTGGTATTAACTCCAGTAGTGATATTAACTCCAGTAGTACATGTACTATTAAATCCAGTGGTAGTATTAACTCCAGTAGTGGTATTAACTTCAGTAGTGGTATTAACTTCAGTAGTGGTATTAACTCCAGTAATAGCTCCAGAGCTAGTAGTAGCTCCAGCAGTCCTGGTTGTATCTCTTGTAGATATTTGAAAGAGCATCAAGCAAAAGATACTAACCAGTAGTATTACTATCATTGAGAGTAATATAATGATGAGTATAATAATGACTGGTTTATTCCATGTACTTATTTCCTTGTTGCTACTTTCCTTTATATCCTTAGGCTCTTCAACTCTTCCACTCTCTTCATTGGCTGAGGTTTGACACAGCTCATATATATTGTTCTCTTTGATAGTGTCCTGCCCCAAAGACTCA
This sequence comes from Amphimedon queenslandica, assembly GCF_000090795.2. Lineage (NCBI taxonomy): Eukaryota > Metazoa > Porifera > Demospongiae > Haplosclerida > Niphatidae > Amphimedon > Amphimedon queenslandica. Next base: position 68,111 of record NW_003546368.1, on the reverse strand, counting down.
TATGTAAAATTCTCTTCTCCCTCCATTACGTTATACAGACAATAAAGTCACAACAAGTCTCAAAATAGTGAAAATACTGGTATACAACTGACTATGCATACATTTATAGTCATGGGAAAATTATGATAAATCATATCTAATTGAAACTAAACTTGGGACTAAACTGTTCATTTACTGACAAACATGTATCATTCCCTTATTACATGACTAATTTAAGTAGACCCTGACTGCAGTAATGTAAAATAAACTTAAGCAATGAGGAAACACTTATAGCCATATTTACAAATTTTGATAAAAATGTGAACATGCAACATAATTATTAATGATAAACACATAGTATAGTAATGCAACATAATGATGACAAATAGTTAACTCTCAGTGACTTAAACTATCATATAATAGTAATTATTCATAGGCTCTTTGGTTCTAGTTCTCTTCAATAGCTGACAACCTGAGGTTTAACAATTACATATTCTTCCTCAAAAATGTCTTGCTATAAGTACTTCTTTCCACCATTAGATGATAAATTCAAAGTATATTTCAGAAATAAAACTGATGAATAGGTTATTTCAATTAATTTGCATGTGTACACAGTCACACACATTTTTGACCAGATTCTTTTGTAGTAGATGGGCCAAATGTGTACATGTAAGTACATTCAATCATTTGCAATTACTTACATCTAACAATAACTTATAATGATTATAATGTTAAGTGGACCATTACTAATAATGTGAAGGAAACAAGAACAGTGAGTAAACAGCATGCAGGACATGTATAAACTGTCAACAACATAAAATAAACATAACTCTATGGAAGACTAACTAAATTTGATATTACAAGACACCATCTGAATTCATCACTTAAGAGAAAGAAGACAAATAATAACTGCATATATTTCAAGGTAATAATTTCATCTGTGATCTAATAATATGATCTTCCTTACTTCGATTAGTTCTTTTCCGCATGGTTGCTGTACTCCAATTGTGTCAAGTAAACATGAGAACTTGTACCTGTTCTCTGCACTGTCTGGGGATGTACCTAATATCCTAACCTACAAACCACATGACAATCACATAATATAGACACGTATCACATGCCAACATCAGAATAATAATTATTCCCCCAGAAAGCATGCTAAGTGAGCTAAACAGCATTTTTAATGAGTGTCATGACAAGAACTACAATATTATGTTTAGAGCAACTTTTAAAAATTATTAAAAATCCAACTTAAATCAGAATCAACTCAAACTTTCTACACAACATAAGAACATGTATATGTGTCAGAAAACATTATAAAAATGGTGAATTCTCTCCCTTTAAATTTTGGTGAGATTTGGCCCTATAGACTCTGTACTATAAGGTCCTCTAAAAAGTCTGGCAAGCATAGGAGCTCATTTTCCCGGTATATATAGCAAGACTGCAAAATTTGTGGCAGCCATATTGTTTTTGAGTGAATCCTACTTCATAACGCTACCACATTACTAATAGTACAAGGACTTTGAACAAGTTTTTGAGACTCAAAAACTTTACTGACAAGAGGCTACAGTGTTACACCAAAGCCCCGTGGAAAACCATGCAGCTACATGTAGTTAGTACCTTCTAGTGGTATAGAGGTATTGCTATATTATTTGGTAGCTGCCCTCCCATTAATAGAATGAGTCCTTCAGGCTGCTCAAGATCATATATGTCCATCACGGTCTCAAATGAGAGCTCATCTCTCACACTCATCATTATTAGTACTGACTGTCTCTGGATTGTAACAAGCAGATAATATTAATAACTTATTATCAGCAATGCTGCTATTATTATTATTACCATTATTGTCTTCTTCCCTAGTTTTCTTAATTCTTAATGCAACCAACAGTACAAGAATCAACTGAACCACCAATCCTGTACACATCAGACTCAAGTACCATAATAGCACCACCTACACATAATGCATGTATCGACAGACAATAGTAAAATACATGTATAATAAAGTAGCATGCATGTACTAATTGTAGTTTTTTTTAAATTATAGAATAGGAGGCTTTAATAATGTTGGCATAATTTTTTAACTATTAATGATGAATTTATTCATAGCATTTTAAAGATCTTTTGCTAAATTTGCTAAATTAGTGAATGGTACAGGAAATGAGCTACAAATTACTTATAAGTAAACACGAACAATATTATATAAGGTGCAATTAAGTAACTATGAAACTTCTTTTTGTTGAGATAAACTGAAAATCAAACAAATGTCACCTTTGTGATTGACTGCACTAAACTGGCCAGCCTTTTTATATTTTAAAGTCAGTGTAGCAAGGCTTGAAGTAAAAACAAGTCAGGAGTTTTCTAGCAGCAACATAAGGTAGAGATTCTGCTTTTTTTTCAGCTAATAATCTACAAGGCTGAGCCCTTTAATGTTTTCCATTGTTTCTAGTATAAGAAATGTTTACACAAGTAAGCTTATACATACATAAGTGATGAGTGTATGAGTGTGTGGATATGAGTGTGTGGATATGACATTAGTGGAATACGTGAACATAAAGGGTAAAAGACATGATGGATTAAATAACCAAATAACGAGAAATAGACAGGATCAAAGAGAAAGCAATGGGGAGATAACACTTTGTATTGGTAGTGCAATAGTATACCAAACACATACAAAACATTGTGATTGACATACAGACAGTCAGGTATAATTAATAAGAATACAGGACAGACAGTATGTGAGTGTGTGACCATGCATGCATACACTGTACATGAACAGTAATATGTAAATAAAAAAATTAAAATACAATAAGAACCTTCATTTTTGTAATCACCACTCTACCTGTATGTACATACATGTATTCATGTACATGTGCCATATAGCAGAAAATTTTGGTGAATTGCTAAATTTTGGTGATTGGTGAATTTTAATTTGGCAAATTTGTGGCCATGTGGTGCATAATGGCTCAAAATTGTGGATTTTTATTTGGCAAATGGCTATCAAAACACTAAATTGGCTAAATTTAACTACCTCCAAAATTTTCTTCTATACAGTACATGGTAAAAGAGTACAAAATTGCTAGTACAGATTTTTATTAAACAATAGAAGATACCACAATAACCACATACCTGTAAGGGTTTCCCACTAAGTATTCTAAATGAGTTTAAAAGCATGAGCTTCATAAGCTGACAAGACTTATAATAGACTTAGCATAATAGCTTTGGGAGCAGCTTTCAAAATTCTTAAAAATTCAGGAATAAGCTCAAACTTATATATGTATCTGAAAAAGTTATAAATACGGAAAACTCTCTCCTCCTCAAGTTTGGCCAAATTTGACTACATACGTATGTCCCTGTTTCGACCAAATTTTTTAGCAACTTTAAAACATACTTACAAGAAGCTAAGCATGCACCACGCCAAGAAACCCTGATACATGTACATGTACAGGTACTCATCTAGTTCAATATGCCAATGATAAGAAACCCAAGTATTGTATCAAAATCAAACCTTTGTTTTGTGTGAGTACTAGACTCTCATTGTCAATAGTGACAGAAACTGTGTTAGGCATGCAGCCAATGAGTGTGATTCCACCTGCCAGTGCTGCAGCTGTGCACGAGGCAAAGTCCTCCCAGGCTCATGTACATTGTACATGGACATGAGAATCAATAAGACCTGAGAGAGAGAAAGGAGGGGGAGAGAAAAGAGGAAGAGAGAAGGAATTAATGAAGAATTAATGAAGGAGAAAGAGTGGGAATGAGTCAAACAAAAGGGGGTAAGTGGGAAAGATTAGAGAGGAAGAGGGAAATGTTGTTTTGATTATAATGTATGCAGACACAGGCATGGCAGTCTCACTGTCCTATGGGATGAAATGCAATCAAAATACATCTTTATCTCTGGGGCTTTCTTTTGCATTTTGAATAGTTCCTTGATATAATACAAATACATGTACATATAGTTGCATATTACAAGTATTATAGTACTATACTACCTTATTGCTGACCTTATAGTTGTAAGCCACATAAGGGCTAAATAAACACATATTAATTAAAGCACAGTTCCCCATGCTGTACGGGAAAACAGCACAAAGTGAAGCTGAGTGCTGTATCGCTTTCGAGACCACACCTCGAGTGCTGTATTTCCAGTACAGCACATGGGGAACCGTGCTTTTACTAGTTTATGGCATGGGTGCATCAAAGGCACCAGCCCAAGGCCAAGTGAAGAATAGTTTAAAGAGAACCAAAAGACTGAAAAGAGACTGCAGTCACAGTTTATACAACAGGAAACCACAAACTGTGCTGTATAAACCACAAACTGTGCTGTGTGAACCGGAAGTGTGCTGTATGAGATATACAGCACGGGCGGTGCCTTTGATGCACCCACACACTATAGATATTAGAGTAAATATGCACACACTATACTATAAAACCATATAAATTAGGTTATTTAGCAGTCGGATCAAACATAAAATTTAGTTATTGTTTCCATAGTTCGTGTGTATTTTATACTGTTGATATTTACTTGTTTAGCTACTATGTCCTTCAGTTGTTTACTCATTGCTCTTGTTTCCTTAAGTGATGGTCACTTAACTCTATGATCATTATAAGCTATTGTTAGACATAAGTAAATATAGGATTAATGGATTGATTCAATGTACATGCACACATTTGGCCCATCTGTTGATAAAGATTGATCAATATAATGGTCACTGTCTATAAATGTATGCAATAACATCAGTTTCATAAGTTGCCTACTGTAATTTTTATGAAGTGGATGGAGAAGAGAAATTCACATGTAGTTTCTTGAAAAGGACTGTGACCGACCGTTAACGTCTATGAATGCTATATCAAACCTCACCTGCTGAGAAGAGGAAAACTTAGCAACAAAAGAATTGAGCATTACAGATTTTAAATGACTATGTTTAGCATTATGTTGTCATTCCTTCTGCTGATTCCTTGTTTACTTCACAGTGACTAGTGATCAAGAGTACTTAACATTTTTAGTTATTTTAGATGAGTTTGTGGGCTGATCTATTCTTATCATAATTTTTCCCATCTATATACATACATTGTATATATAACCTCGATTTTATTCAGTCATATACATTTTCTGAGAGTGAGATTTGTTGTGACTTTATGATAACATGGAGCTTGAAGTTGAAAATAAATTTACTTATGAGTCAGTTCGACAGGACACCTTCAAAGAGAGTAACGTACAAGAACAAAAAAAATTAAAAAATTATTTAGTGTAGGGTTGAGCCTCTGTTGGATTTGAACCTATGAAATGAATGGTTTGAAAGTATAAAAGGAATTCAAACAAGCCCCTGTAGGGTTGCATCACCATTGAAACACCAACATGTCAACCCTACACTGCTTTTATGTCAATATTGTTCCTTCATTTCATTTTGGATTCTTTGTGGGTGTCTTAATTTCATGATTGACACTTACAAGGCACTTCATTCATTAGTGGGTACACCCCAAACCGGCTGCTATATGAACAACAAATTCTTTTAGTAAACTAGTGTTCATTAGTTATTCTGAACATTTATGATGGAAGGAGAAGAAAATCTATCATATGAATCTCTGAGGCAGGATAATATTGATAAAAATGGTGAATATGAGTTACGTCAAACCTCAACTGTTGAAGAAAGGAGAGATGAACAACCTCAGAATGTAAGAAATAACAAGAAACTAACATTATGGCATAAACCAATCATTCACACAGTATTACTGTCACTGATAGTAATACTACAGGTTGGTATCCTTTGCTTGTTACTGGCTCATATGTCTACAAGAGATACTGGTACCTATAGTGGAGCTAACAGTGGATTGCCTGACTTCAATGAATGGGCTAATGGTGTTGTTTCTAAAGTTAACAGCAATGTAACAAGGAGCCTTCCTGACTTCAATGAATGGGCTAATGGTGTATCACAGAATACCTTTCAGCTATTTCAGGATAATACCAATTTCACTGAACTTGATAAACAAATCTTACAAACTACAAGAGATTCTGGACAAAAGCTCTTTAACATTGTCAATACTCTCTCTAATATACAAGACACCAGTACCTCTACTGCTGGAGTGGTTGATGATATACTAATAATGGTAAAAGAACTATTAGTGGTACACAATATCTCTTCCCCACTACCTTCATCTTGCAAACAAGTTAAAGATAAGAACCCCAATAGTCCATCAGGGATCTACATACTGGGAACTGCCAATGGTAATAGTTTATATTATACTTACTGTAATATGGAGGAGTTGTGTGGTTCAGGAGGAGGATGGACAAGACTAGCATATCTGGATATGAATGACTCTACAATAAACTGTCCTTCTGGGTTTAGGCTGTACCAGTCAGGAGGAGTTAGAGCTTGTGGTAGACCAGTAACAAGCAGTGGTAGCTGTGTATCAGTTCAGTTCCTATCTCATGGTATCAGTTATTCTCAGGTGTGTGGTAGAGTAACCGGATATCAATATTTTACGTCTGATGCAGTTGACCCTGCTCATGGTTCTAATCACAATAATTTGAATGGTGATTATGTTGATGGTGTTAGTATCACTCGTGGGTCTCCTCGTCAACATGTCTGGACACTAATGGCTGGATACAGTGATTCACTGTCTAATTTATGGGCATGCCCCTGTAATAATGGTAGTAAAGTATCGGTGCAGTCTTTTATTGGTAATAACTACTTTTGTGAATCAGGGAATACTGGTAGTGGTGCATCACTGACTCTATACACATCTGATCCACTCTGGGATGGTCAAGGTTGTGGTTCTCTTGAATCACCTTGTTGTAATGTTCCTGGTATCCCATGGTTTCACAGAGACTATGGTAACACTACCACTACTGACTATATTGAGTTGAGGGTGTGTTGTGATCAGGGAACTCATGATGAAGATGTTACTCTTAGTTATTATGAGATTTATGTTAAATAATGAAGTGTGTTTTTGTGTGTGTGTGTGTGTGTGTGTGTGTGTCAGGCACTTCAGTAGTTTTTCTTTCATCTGTAGTGATCTTATTATTGTATTGTTTTAAAGTCATCATTATTAAGCTAATAACTACTGTTTATTAATATTAACAATAAATTTCTTATAAAAACATGATGATCAATGTTATCAATATCAAATAAAATATTTAGTTACAAGACAAGAAATATGGCCGATGAACATGCTGTGCCACTAATCATTGACATCAAGTGTGCTAAACTTTTTATTAAAGTAAGTAGGGAAAGGATGCAGCTGTTTACATTTGTACATACCCATGTACTAAAATATTGTTTATTTAGGCTTTATATGTACATTATAGTATAGTGCGTGGGTGCATCAAAGGCACCGCGCCATGCTGTATATCTCATACAGCACACTTCCAGTTCATACAGCACAGTTTGTGGCTTCCTGTTGTATAAACTGTGACTGCAGTCTCTTTTCAGTCTTTTGGTTCTCTTTAGGCTATTCTTCACTTGGCCTTGGGCTGGTGCCTTTGATGCACCCATGCACTATGACCATAAACTAGTAAAAGCACGGTTCCCCTTGTGCTGTACTGAAAATACAGCACTCGAGGTGTGGTCTCGAAAGCCATACAGCACTTGGCTTTGCCTCGTGCTGTTTTCCCGTACAGCACGGGGAACCGTGCTTTAATTAATATGTGTTTATTTAGCCCTTATGTGGCTTACAACTAATATAAGGTCAGCAATAAGGTAGTATAGTACTATAATACTTGTAATACCGGTACGCAACTATATGTACATGTATTTGTATTATATCAAGGAACTATTCAAAATGCAAAAGACTGAAAGCCCCAGAGATAAAGATGTATTTTGATTGCATTTCATCCCATAGGACAGTGAGACTACCAGGTTTGTGTCAGCATACATTATAATCAAAACAACATTTCCCTGGTCCTCTCTAATCTTTCCCACTTACCCCTTTTTGTTTGACTCATC
>NW_003546368.1:39342-57730 GCF_000090795.2 Amphimedon queenslandica | reverse complement strand
AAAAGTAGGTGTAGTCAAATAGGGCACGATTTTATGACATACCTGGTCTTCTTAAATGTTGATGGGTTGATCCTTTAGTCTAAAGTTTTCCAGAAGAGGTCAGGAGTGTAATATTGTAGATTATTTTCCAGAAAATAACCATAGATACACTGAAAATCAGGTAGGATACTATATAAGAGAGAGAAAGAGGAAATAATGCCCAGTTTTATTAGAAAAACATTTCGTCAATTTCATCAGGATGTTTTGTTTGATGAAAATATTGACATGCTTCTGCAATTCTATAGTATGCAGATCCTAGCAGAATGATGAATTATACTGAAAAATACAAAAATATCATTAGTTATGATTAATTTATCTCCAATGAAAATTGGGCAAAACATGGTGAAAATAAATAGTAAAATGCAATACCATATAGCGCTTTAATTTGGTGGAGTTCTATTTTGGCGATTGGCAGTTTGCAAGCAGAATCGTCAATATTAAAACCACTAATCATTAATGTGCATACACAGTAATGCAGGTGTACACAAAAATTGCCAAATTTGAAACCACCAATTACAATTTTACAGCAAAATCGCCAAAATAAAGCGCTGCCAAAATAAAGTGCTATAATGGTATTTTCATTAATGCATAAACCACAGGAGCCTTATTGAACTACATGTAATTTGTAATAGTAACAATATCAAAAATTGCAAATATTTAAAAAACAGCAAGACGGTCATGAAAATCAAAACAAGCATACAAAAATCCATCTTTATCAAATGCTAATCCTTTAGGACTAATAAATGGATCAGTTTTACTTCTAAATTTCCTAACAAACACACCATCACTAGTGAAGACTGATATACGATTATGACCCCATTCACTAACATACACTAGACCAGTAGCTACAGTGTCTATTGTTATAACATGTGGCTCCTTAAGCTGTCCAGGACCAGATCCTTCAGTACCAAACTGACCCACGAACTTTCCATCAGGAGAGAATTTTTGAATGCGATGATTATTCTTATCAACAACATACACTAATCCGTGACTGTCAATAGCAATGCCACGTGGAGACAGAAACTGTCCATTAGCTGATCCTTTACTACCAAATAAATGAGAGAAGGTTAGATCAGGATTCAAGATTTGTATACGATGATTACCATTATCAGCAATATAAACCTGTCCTGTTATAGGAGAAATGGATATACCATAAGGATTATTGAATTGTTGTGGTCCACTGCCCCTCTCACCAACTGATGCAATAAAATATCCATCCATGCTTATCTTCTGGATACTGTTAGTTTCATCAGACACAAGAATGAATTTGTCTAGAGTAATGGTTATACCATGAGGAATAGAAAACTTAACATTACCACTTCCTCCTTCCCCTCCTAATGATTTTACTTTCTTTTCTTCTCTATCCAGTATTGTTACACAGTTACCAGTCTTCTCAGTTACTATAACATGATTATCATCACCTACAGCAACTCCCCAGGGACACTTAAGCTTAGTTATAGTATGTACCGGAGTGATGTTGTTAAGGTAAGGATTAAAAGGGATGACTAGTGAGGTATCCTCAAGGTGTACATCATATATTTGTAGTTTTACTGTATGAATACCACGCATTGAAGGGCTACACTGTATCCTATACACTCCAGGATCAGTGCTGGTGGTAGTGACTGTAATGTGAATGGGTTTACTTTTACCAACTGGTAGATGTGCTAAACTACACCTCAGAGAAGAGAGGGGAACACACAAAAGAGATGAATCTGGTGCCTCCATTGATAGTGAAAATGAAATTTCCTTCTCCTTTGGAAGACATTTGAAACAATTAACTTTCTTCACTCTACATTGCTGTAGTGCAGTAGATGAGTAGGTCACAACATCTCCAATGTGATGTAGTGATTTGATATCTTTACTCAATACAAAGTTGGCTTTTTCCTTTGGGTATAACTCCTCCACATTGATCCCTGCAGTAACTTCACTCATACGCTCGATCATCTGTTTCTTAGACCTCAGGACTTGTTGAGGACTGCCTGTCTTCAGGCTCTGTTCCACATAATTCTCAACATCCTCCAGAAGACTCAAACTCATTTCTGCTGACTTCATTTGCTCTGAAAGCACCTTCAGTTTATCATCAGTGACCCTCTTTGCCTGCTCAGTCAGTTTCCTCTCTGACTGACAAAGAACATTTATCATTTCCTCTACCATTTCATGTATTTCTTCTAAGATTCCTTCCCTTTTCTCTCTAATCTCACACTCTCTCTCTTCTATAGCAGACAAGACTTTTTTGAGTGCTTCCTTCTTTCCTTCAATTGGTGATAGACATTCTCTTAGCTCTTGACTGTGTTTAGTATAACTGTCAGCAATTAAGTCATATTCATGATGTTTGTGATTACGAACTTGACAAGTGACACAGATTATTGTATTACATGTTTCACAGAATAGCTCCAAAGGCTTTCCATGATCACTACATGTGGCCTCTTGAGGATTTGGCAAAACTGCTGTCTTCTTCATTAGACTATGCATCTCTTTGAGGTTGTTGAGAGTGAATGCTACAGGAAAGGCTCCTGCTCCTTCTTCTGGTAACTCTGTACGATGACGACAAGTGGGACAAGAGAGGTAAAAGGTCTCATTCTTTTTATCCAGAGGTAATCCCTCTAGACAGTGCTTACAGAATGAATGTAGACAAGGTAAAGTCTTAGGGTTGGTATAGTGGTCAAGACACACAGGACAGGTGAGTTGTTCCTCCAGTTTGAGGAGACTAGGAGAAGAAGATGAAGATGGTTTGGATGCCATTTATAGAAAAAAAGAGAGTTTAAATACAACAAGAGACACAGCAAGAGATCAGGAAATGAGAGAGATTAGAGATGAAACCTAGCAAACAAAAGGAAGTTGATCTTGTACAATGTAAGTGTAATACAATGTATGTACTATTCAAAAATCTTGTGACTATTATTACAGTAATACAATGAATTACATTAACATTTTAAAGCCGTATCAACCAGCAGTGAGGTCAAACTTCCTCCAGTTTGAGGAGACCATGAAAATGGCTTGGATGCCGTTTCAAGAAAAGAATAAAATGGTGTCTGTAAAGTAAGAACGAAAAATAAAGAGAGTACTGTACTTATTATTATTGTTATTCTATTTGTACAGGTTATACAAGGCTACAAGTGCATTCTTGTGAGGAGGTTGGCATATAAATAGAGTGAAGTTTTATATAAATAATTTTATCATTTCAAAATAAATAAAAATTAAATACTAAATACATATAATATTACACAGTACATTACCTTACCTTGAGTCCTCTTAATCTCTCTCCACTCCTAGTATAGCCTCACTTATCCCTGGCTGCATGTACAGCTGTTGTAGGACTGTATTTATGTAACAAGTGGTCTGGTATTCTTAAGACCAACATAACCACAGGAACTTCTGCCAATAGTCAGTGGACGAAACTAAAGTAGTGAAAGAGAAAGATGAGAAAGAGAGAGTGACATAGAGAGACAGAGAGAGAGAGAGTGGCAGAAAGGGAGAGAGAGAATTATACATACATGTATCTCCCTCCTTCCCTCACCCCCCATTCTTTAGAGTTCATTGATCTACAGCTGTGGTCAACCTATTGGATATACACTTCAAGTTAGCAAGACAGTCGGTTGAGAGCTCAGTGAGGAGATCATAGGCAGCAACTCTAGCAGCAACATCATTGCACCTAATGGAATAATAATAATAATAATAATAATGATAATAATAATAATAATAATAATAATAAAATTAATTAATAATAATAATAGCACAGTAAATATTGAAAGAACAAGTACATACATATACATGTATTAAACTATAGATGCCAATCTACAATTCCCACAGTAACTATTACATTAAACCACAATTCAGCTACGACATACATGTACATGTACATGCATATGTATAGGGTATGTCATATGTCTATAAAAACATATGTTTATTTAATTTTACATGTTTTGTTAATAGAAAATTACCTATAATTTTACATTTTATGCTTCTTTAATGTAATCCTGTGTTTATGTCACTCACTTTGGTTCAAAGTTTAGTATACCCTTAGCCTCAGGATCCCTTGATTGTGAGACTAAGTGTGAGGCTGGGAATAGGAAATTGGCAAGTAAATCTGGTACCAAAGTATCAGTAATATAGGAGGTCTTATCAACACCTAATAAAGGAGAGAGAGAGGGAGGAAGAGGATAAAGATATACATGTACATGTAAGAATTAATAACTCTAGAAAGATTTGTGCCATATAGCTGAAGTTTCTGTACTTATAAATGGACAATAAGTACATGTACACATAGAGCCCCTAGGCGTTAAACTACCTTCAATGAATTATTTATGGTAGCCACACACAATATAAATAAATGATGGCAAGAAGCTCTCCACATCAAAGGCATACCATATACTGGGATATTTTCGTGTTGCTAAATTTTTTGCGAATTTTGCATTTGTAAGATTTCACGAAATAATATTTTCGCGAATAGCCTGTAAACTCCACCACTTGGCAATGGAAATTTAGAATTTTGCGATTTTAATTTTCGCGACGGAGCAAAAAACGCGAAATTCGTGAAAATTTGGCTACTCGAAAATTTCCCAGTATACGGTATCAAAGCTAAAGGTGCCAAAATCAAGCATAGCAAGAAAACTATGCTGCACTTGGTCTATATGATGTAGTCTGGCCTCCATACTTTCCATGAATTCTGCTTGTGAGCCTGTAATACCTTGTAGCACTCAGAAAAATGGCCACACAGTGTTACTGCCTGATCTTGAGGCCTTCTTGCGATCAGTACATAGGCAGATAACGTATATAAAAAATTATTTTTTTGTGAATGAATATCATTATTGTACTCATATTCATTGAAAATAGTTTTAGCGCCTAGGGGGTCTATGCATGTACAGAATAAAACCATTACATTTAATTGTAAATATTAATCATGTATAATTATTAATATTAATACACTGACCATGACAAGACATTAGAGCTCTTATTAGGTTCAAGCATCCAGCAACTGTACTGCAGGGCAAGGAGGAGGAGGTATGTGGCCACTGATGATAACCAATCCAACTCCTTCTTTAATATATGATGAACATTAACTGGTAGAGACTCCTCTTCAGATACTAAAAAATAAAATATTAATTAGTAACTGCAAATTTACCTATGTACATGCATTATAAACATGATATACATGTACAATGTACATATACATGTAAATGTACATGTATATGTATTGTACATGTACATACACATTACATAAATGAACCAACCTAATAATCTTTTACGAGGTGAGATAAAAAATTAAAATGTTCCGTGCACCTTTCCCACAGCACTAGGTTAGTGTTGCTGGGTGGGGTCTGTTTCCTTAGCAACAAGTCAGCGGTAGAATTTAAGAGGAGATGAAGGAAGAAGTGCTGTGGAGAGAGAGACAGGGTCTTTGGGCTGACAGGACTAATCCTCTGAGTCTTCATAAGACACCAAGAGAAGAAAGAAATAAAATATCAAGAGCAGATTAATGTATTGTAATATCAATTTAGCTTGTAACTTTGGAGAAGAAAATTTGGTGATTCACTACAATTTTTTTGGATGATTGTCTGGTTATAATTTGACAAATTCGTGGCTATTTGCCATTGAGCATGTTTTCTTTAAACATCAAATTTGACAACATTTCTCCTCCAATATACAACAAGTACTACCATCTCTACAGTATTCATTTATTAATTATCCTACCTGAGTAAAACCTAGCATCCAAACAAAGATCATAAAACAGCTTAAACTACACACACGTATGAGCATAATAATGAGCATAATTGGATTCATTTCAAAGCATAATAGGATGGAATTTGGGGCAGTGCCTAAAACATAACAGGAAGAAATTGAAGCATAATTTGCCTAGCCTTTGTGGCTATCTTTATCAGTATATACCTATTGGTCATGTTTTCCTAGCAATTTATTACAGTCAACGATATTCTTCTTTCTGCAAAGGAACCATTTCTCAATACATGTTAGCAGGTACAACTCATCAATGGAGTCCAAAGCAGCTGCTACTCTAAAATATGCTTGTCAGTTCAATGATTGAGATCCTGAGAATAATAATAATTGATTTTTAAAATAATAAAGATTTACTTCTTTTCTAAGTTGTAAGAATTTAGGATCAAACCCAAGACAAGACTCATTGACCATCCTTATCTGCAGTGCCTCCTCAAATCTTAAAAAAACAAAATAATTTAAACATGTATTCAAATCTCACTTCCTTCAACTGCCATGACTTCTCCTCCTCTTCATGCTGCTACCAATCTCAATGCTAACTTGGGTAAACTTGGAGAGATCCCAACTGTTATCTATAACAATAACAAATAACCCAAAGAGCATTAAAAACATAACATGAATGCATGCATACATGTATCCGAGCACTTACTTTCACCACAATGTAATCCAGGGATGGTTCAAAACAAGCTGTAGTGCTGTGGTAACTGAAATCAATAGTTCCAATAGGAGACATCCCAGTGCTAGTTTAGAAGCAACGTAAGCGAGAGGGTGGCAATATGATACTCATTTATTTGTCACTCATACATATCAAGTAGTGTAGTGATCATACATTACCACATTTACTTCATGTCATAATAGACGACTGTATCCTTTTACAATTAAAAATGGCAGTTTATGTAATTAATACTGTAAAAATGCAATATTTTAAGATGACTTTAATCAGTCTAACAAAATAAGAATAAGTAAAATTAAAAACCAGTTAATTGCTTTGTAGTAGCACATGTGTAAACTGTAAAATTTATAATATGTAAAAATAAAAATTAAATGATAAAGGTATTGAAATATTCTGCTTCTACCATAACTTTCAGCAGACTACTCATTCATCACTCGATATCATTGATACTGATACTCAGACTACTTTGTATTGGTATCGATCAAAAATTTTGGTATCACCCACCTCTAAATCCTAGTCTATTACATATATAGATCTACTTGGAAAATCTCAATTAATTTTTAAAAAATTCAAAATCACTGTTGTAAACACGGTTGCAAACTGTCTGTATTTGCTCTAGGCTTAGATAACACAATATATTATTGATGGTATTACTTACATTTTAGCAAGATGATTTGAGTGCTGTAGTGAAGTCTTTTGTGGGATCTCCACGAGTCTCCCATTCGTCTCTTTAAAGGTATACATCTCGGTATATCTATTATGCTAAGTGATCATGTCATCATGCAGAGGTGTGTGCTGTGTGGGCTACTTAAAACCACGCCTAGATTCAAGTCGACTCTAGAGCAATGGCTCTCATTACGACTTCAATGCCGCCTCCTTTAGGTAAATTTGGACTCAAGTGCTTGTTGATTGGCTCTGGATTGTTGCTGCTACTGACTGCACTTTCTTTTTTCTGTTCTTTACCTAATCTTCACTTAATACCATTTCTGATCGCAGAGAGGCACTACGTGTATCTAATCCTGCCTTGTATTAGTGTTCTTCTGCTCGTGGGGATCTGTATAGGGCTTGTTCGTGCCACTATTGGCCGCCCTTCGAAGGAAGATTTAAATGAAACAGGTCAGTTTAAACTTTAAAGCTTAACATCCACGCAAATTTGTTGAAAACAACTTTGTGGTTACTTTGATGTGTGCCGACTTTGTTGCGTGAAATAGAAGTGTTCTATTTCAGGCAACAAATTGCTGTTAATTTCAACAAAGTTGCCTGGACCTTTGTATTACTATGATTATTGATCTTTTTCCCATAAACAGATAGCCAACGATATTTGAGGATCTATCATGAGCAGCTAAAATCAAAAGGGTCACTCAATGTCAACATCATTCAGTGTATGACCGTCGGTCCCCCAACTGTTGGAAAAACAACTTTAAAAGAACAGCTCCTCAAATCTGAAGCTTGTTCTGATGTAGTTAATGAGAAGCAGACAAGACCCTGCAGTAGCCCTGTGGTTGAAAATGTTAAGAGGATTCAAATTTTTCTTGACAAAGAGAGAGAGAGTCAGTCACTCTTGTCAGTCATGGTTAATAGCGAGTACAATTATTCCTGGAAAATACTTTCATTAGATGAAGAAGTTATCGGTTGCTTAAAGAAGCTCTCTGCAGTTGGGAACAGGGACATAGCACAAGTCTCATGGAAAGCGTATCTTTTTATAGTAACAGCAATATTGATCTATTGTGCTAATCTAATGTACGTGGGATGGTATGCTGACAATCCTTTACAGTATCTACCAGATCCAAACAAGCCGTTTAGCATAAGTGATGAGAATGGTTTGTACTATCTTATTTATTGTTTTATATTTTTGGGAGTCTTTTTTGTAACTCTGATAATAATAATGGAGCAGGCCCATTCTTATTGGAGAAGATTAACCTCTGTTAGCATCATTGAAGCTGATACTGTTGTCAAAGAGGCATTGGAACAAAACAATGTCAAGGAAGTCCAGCCATTTTTTGATAAAACCTTAACCATTTATTTCAGAGACTGTGGTGGACAGCCAGAGTTCCATGAAGTCCTTCCAGCTCTAGTCTCTTATTCAACACTCTTTCTTTTGATGTTCAATCTCAGCGAGGACCTTGATAAGCGCTACGAAGTTACCTACAAGGCTAATGATACTGATATTTCTGAACCATACAAAAGCAGTTTTACGGTCAAAGACTCCTTGCTTCAGTGTCTTGCCAGTATCAGCTCAATTGGTAACTATGCTAAACCAAGCACTAGTGTTTTTTGGAAGATCCTATCGGCCATTAAAGTGGTTTGGGATGCTTTTCGTTCTTTATTTTTGAAGTCGCAACAAATTTTTGGTGCTGTTTCAAAAGTAATTATCATTGGGACTCATAAAGACAAACTTACTGTTAGTGAAGTTGAAGAAATCCGTGAAGAATTGAGAGTTTAAAAAATCAGTGAAGATTTGAAGCAGGAATGCAAAGGCACTGACTGGTACTCTAAAAACATGTTTGTTCTTACTCCAAAAAGTAACCAGTTTGTACTAGGTATAAACACTTTTAATACTGTAGACACCAACAAAGTAAAAGACATGGTAAACAAAGTTGTCAAAAATGGTGGCTATAGACTGGAGATACCAGTGCCATGGCTAGCACTGGAATTTTGCATCAGAAAGTTAGACAGGAAAGTTATTTCTTTGAAAGACTGCCAAAGACTTGCAGACGAGTGTAAAATAGAAAGTACAACTGAATTCCAGGCTGCAGTTTGGTTTCTTCATCATATTGTAGGAACCATTAGGTATTATGACAAGGTCCCACAAATGAACAGTGTCATCATTGCAGATCCACAAATATTATTTGATATAGTCACGGATTTGATAGTCAAAACATTTAGTTTTATTAAAGAGAATCCTAATGAAGAGGATAGGTTCAAACTATCTGGAAGATTCACAGAACGTCATTTGGAGAGTTGCAAGACAGTCAGAGAGAATCTCCTTACAACCAGTCAGATCATAGCACTACTGCAATACTTAATAATAATTTCTCCAGTTGGTTTGAATGACAACAATGAAATGGAATATTTCTTGCCTTGTGTACTAGTCCATGCCTTCTTGCCACAAGAAGAGGAAGATACCTCAGCTGTTCCTACAAGCATCATTCCACCTCTTTTGGTGACCTTCCAGTGTAATTATACTCCAAGAGGTGTTTTCAGTTCTCTCATAGCTCATATACTCAACAGTAAGCAAGGAGAATGGAAGCTAGCTTCAGAGGAGATATACCGTGATCAGGTTCACTTTCGTCACAAATCAGGATATGTTATTTCAATAAAAAACCTTTTCCGATTTCTTGAGGTGAAAGCCGTACCTCCTAAAGGCTCTGAATCGTCTCCAATTAAACATCTCCCAGGCATCACTGAACTTTTATCAACCTCATTGGAATATGTTAGAAAGCATTTAAACTACACCAAAGTTGCCAGTCATTCTTTTGCCTTTTACTGTCATAATACTGACCACAAGAAAAATTTAGAGCCACATCCGGCTAAGCGTAATGAGGATCATACTATATGTAGTAGGGATGGGAAGAAAACGACAACCATGACAAAAGGACAAGCTCAATGGTTTGGTTAGTAAAATTATATTTAGAAGTACACAATTTATATTAGTTTTCTTGCATAGGTATTTCAGTTGTTGATAATAGTGGGGCACTATGTAAGTACTTTGTGTGTAACAATAAGTAATGATTGCTATATTAATGCTGATAGCATATAGGTTATTCAACAAAAAATTAATCATGCTAATTATTTTTTCACCTCTTTTAGGTACTAAAAATTTAGATGAAATTTTATATGTTTTGGATGCAGTACAATTTGAAAAAACATCTTGGAGACGTTTTGGTCTACGTTTAGGACTATATAACCGAACACTGAGTGAAATTGAAGCTAACGAGAGAGGAATAGTTGGCAACTGTCTTCAAAATACTATCTTAGTTTGGTTGAAACAAAGAGATGATGTCAATAGAAAAGGAATTCCATCATGGGGTACTCTAGCAAAAGCATTAGAAGACATTGGAGAGAAAGGAGCTGCTTGTTCAATTCTCAAGAAATATTCTTGAGATTCCTAATACCGTATAGCGGTAAATTTTTGTGACCCAAAATTTTTGTGGATTTTGCATTTTTTTTTTCAAAATTTATCAAAGTAGAAAACCACGAAAATTAAAGCCACGAAATTGATTTTTAGACGGATCCTTCAAAATTTTTGGGCCGCAAAAATTTCTCGCTATACGGTACTATGAACAGACAAGTATAGTCATTAAATAATTGATTTATCAATAGTCTGATTGCATTATTTTGTAACTACTTTCAGTATTTTACCCTAATGTAAACTTTTCTAATTTAACACTGAAAAGTTGTTTATTTACATTTAATTAGTTTAAATTAATTTTGATTATAAGTCTTTGAGTTATGAGCTCTTAAAAAATTTGACCAGAAAGATGATTGTCTGATTGCTTGGCTAAACTGCTTACTGCTACCAAAGAGCTCTCATGTCTATAAACACATAGATAATGAACATTTTATTGATGGGAAATGTCACCTGAAAACAACTCAATAATATAAAAGAGAGAGGTATAGTCTTGCCAATCTATTGCTGTCACATTATTGGTTCTGTCAGTAGTAAGTAGCACTATATATATTGTAACAATTGTAACACAGTAATGATTCATTGTTTACACAATTTAATTTACGTAGGAGTGAGATTTGAGCTCATTTTTAATAAGTTCAAGTAATTACTGAACTAGCTAAATTTTTTGCAGGGTTACACAAAACTAGTTGAGTACTAACAAAGACTTAGTATGGTTTGTTATCTAAACAATCACATGATGTGGTTTAGCCACAGGGTATGAGCCTGAGGGTGACCCTTTTGTTTGGATTACAATGAATGCAATGATGGTTCCTAAAGTATTTCTTGTCTCTCTCCTTTCTCTTGTTCTAGTATATTCTGCTGCTGGTTTGGAGTGTAGGATCTATGTCAGTTCATCTGATGGTATCAACAATACCTCTTGTTGGACTGGAGGAGTTCAAACACCTTGTGCTACTATTGATCTAGCTATACAAGGAACTGCTACTCTACAATACAACTGTTCATCAGGTATCCTTATCAACCTGTCTCCTGGTACATATACACTAGACACTACTAGTCTACTAGAGCAACAGCTACTGAGGAATAATGTGAGTATTATTGGTATGAGGGATGGTAATAGATATGAAGAGGTTAGTATCACGTGTCTACATGTTTCCTCTTCTTCGTATAACTGGTTGAGGTATATTGTATTTCAATGTGTTAGTCTTTATAATTGTAACAGTTTTCCTGTTACATGTACTGAACCATCCTTTGATCTTGCTACACACTATAAACCATTACTGGGGAATGAAGCTTGTCCGAACTATACATTAGTCTTAGACAGCATCAATACATCCACCATAGACTGTTATGATTATTACCGGCATGATCACTGTCAGTGTGATTATTTTTCATTTAATGCTTCCATTGTCAATACTTGTACTGGCAAACCACTTAATTGGAAATATCATCTTAACGTTTGCTTTAATGATAGCTGTCATGAAGTCAGGTCAAGACCAACAGATAAAAAAGGCCATTCATACTATGAAGTGCAGGATGAATGCTTTGATAAATATATTGATGATAGTCCTACAGAAATGTTACTTCACATTTACATACTAAATGTTGGGCATACTGAAAATATAACTGTGACAACTACATGTAAATGCATTCATGGTAACTGTACAAGGCCTAATTGTGATACAGATAATCAACCATATAAGCTTCCTTGCCATAGTCATTTAGACAATGATCTCCAACTTATTGGCTACTGCTATGACGAAACTACAGAAGAGTGCTATATTCATTGTGCGTCGAAGGGAGTACCTTTGGACAATGTCAACACTTGTACTAAATGTGATAAGTATGGTTACCTAGTATTTATTACAATAGAAATATTACCTATCACAATCATGGTATTATTAATAATAGTATTTAATATACAACTAACCAATGGATCTATTAATGGAGTGGTATTCTATTCACAAATGATGTCAATAAGTTATTCTGATTATTCTTATTATTACCACAATCATTATAACCCAGTACTACCACTATCTGAAATACTATACAATATCCTCAACTTAGATTTCACCCCATTTATTGACCATAAATATTCTTTATGTATATCAACTAATACACCACCATTAGGAGTAATTTCCTTTTGGTATGTGATAGGATTCTATCCATTGCTCCTCCTTCTTATTCATTATGTTTGGATAACATTGTACAATAAAGGTTTTAAGTGTGTAGTATTTATTACTAGACCATTTCATCGTTTCATGGCTCGTTTTTGGAGTATGACTGGCATTGAACAATCCTTTACTCACTCCATAGCATCAATATATATACTCTGCTTCACTCAATTAGCTGCTACTTCCTTCCAAATATTAAGCTTCGATGCAAACAGTACATCTAGCTTTAATGGTACCAAATTCTATTATGATATGAAGCAAGATTACTTTAAGGGGGTACATGGTGCTGCTGGTTTCTTTGCAGTCTTAGTGTTATTGTTTTTGATTGTTCTACCATCACTTTATATACTGCTGTATCCATTCATGTGGTTTCATAAGTTATTGGATTGTTTGCATTGGAGAAAACAGCTATTGATATCACTGGGTGATGTATTTACTGGTCCTTATAAGAATGGAACTGAGAATACTTATGATTATCGTTTTATGGCTGGACTATATCTACTAGCAAAAATAATCATTTTGAGTCAATTCATTAACGGCCAAATGTTTATAGTTTCAGTTCCATTTTGCATGGCTTGCTGTTCCTTCTTAATAGCAGTAATAGTTATTATTTTTCGTCCCTTTCGAAGAAATATTCATAATTTTAATGAGTTTTTAATTATGTTTACAACTATGAGTCTTGGATGCATAAATGGTGTTACTTCCTATTTGATCTCAAAAAAGGTACCTCATATTGATGATATTTATCTGATAGTATCAGATACGCTTAAGATTGTACTACCAGCTGTCAATGGTCTATTTTTTGTGATTTTTATACCAGGTTATATAATTTACCGAGTATACAAAATGATCAGGTCATGCTATCGTTATCATGATGGTTTTATGGCTAACAGGGAATACTATCGGCCATTAGTTGGCATTGGTGATGACTGTATTGCTGACCGCGTGGAGAACCCTCAAGATTATGATGAGCAACATGTACTTGGCGGAATGTCTGATGATGTATTGGAAGAGGATCAACAACCAGTTACTATAGTAACAGCTGCTACTTATGGCAGTATCAATGACAATTAATATAATATACTTTACATATATACTTTAGATTTGTTGATTAGGTACTAATGAATATTTCATTTTTGCTTTGATTGTGTAGGTTTTTGATTGAATTAGTTTTTGTTGAATGAAAAGAATTATTTTGAAAATGGAAACAAGCAAATTTTGGTCAGGCTGTGAAACTATGGGATGCCAGTAATACTTGATGCTGACAAAAATGACTTTTTACAGTTAATTATCAAAAATCTACAGCCCAATTAAAGCATTATTAAAATTGAGCTCAAAATTATATCCCAACTGTAATGATAAAGCATGCTCAGAAGTTATGAATCTACACACATAATTTAATATTATTGAGGAGTACGTATTATGCAATTATTATTACTTGTATTAATATAATAATATGTACACTATTATTATTACAAATGAATTAATGAATAGAGATAGCAATAAATTGGGTGATTAAGCCCAAAGAGAGGACTCAAAATTAATTAAGCATAAAAGCCTGAGATAGTTAAAATACCAGTAAACATTAGTCCAGTGTATTGTAGATAGTATAATGTGTTATCGAAACAATGTCAGTAATGGGAGCCTCATCTAGTAGTGTAGTAGTTTGTATATCTTCCACTGGCTATTTATGTAACATTGTCACTATAGTGGTTCCTCCTCCTACTACGTACTCTAGTCCTAGTCCTTCTTATGTGTCCAGTCATAGTCAATGATTCAATGTCTCCCATACCATCCCACTCATACACTCACACCCCTCCCCAGAAACTGATATGCATATTTTGAAATTGAGGTCGGCGGCCAGTGCAGGCCTTTGAATCATTTTAAAATCAACAGTAATAACACAGTAATCGAATACATAAGAGTCAGGAGGAAGGGGACCCGGTCGGAGCTTGTATAATTTGGGGCGCTTGGTCCCAAAGCAACCCCAGGAAAAAACCCACCTCATGCTTTTTTTTTAAAACCTTGACCACATCCTCTGGCTCTAAGAACAACAAACATCAACACAACACAGAAACTTGACCTATAAATTAACCGAGAAAAGTACACAACAAAAAAAACATTAATAATAACAATTATAGTTTAGACAGTATATCCTTGTAGACTGCAGCTCTTTTTCTTGTATACAGCATTCAGCTATCCCCTAACTTTTGGTGAATTAAGGAACAAATAACAGTAGAGTTAAAATGATATAACAACAATAGTGAAGGCATAGTTGATAACTAGGGTGGGGGGGGCGGGCTGCCTGCACACGTTGTGACACGCCGTAGACTTGCTCTTAAAATCAATTGAGGATCTATCCAGCTTGGGTTTCTTGGCAGCCAGATCTGCTACCTCTTCGAAACGCTTGGATATCCTTGCGATACTCTGCTCATTCTGAGTGTTGGATCTCTCGACGGCTTCCAGC
Organism: Amphimedon queenslandica; assembly: GCF_000090795.2. Classification (NCBI taxonomy): domain Eukaryota; kingdom Metazoa; phylum Porifera; class Demospongiae; order Haplosclerida; family Niphatidae; genus Amphimedon; species Amphimedon queenslandica. Next base: position 42,518 of record NW_003546368.1, on the reverse strand, counting down.
AGATTCTTGAGTCGATCCTCGAGAGTAGCGTCTCCACCAGCTCCTCCAGTGGCCATAATGATTGAAGAAATACACACGAAGACTAGTATGAAGGTAGAAGCCCACCTTAAATAAACGCCCATCCTTAAAATATTCTCACTATGGATGTGCATATTTTACTCAATTTAGATAGTCTTATCTTTAGAAGGCTACAAATAGCTTATATCTTGAAGCAGTCTGGTGACATGGGTTCAATCCCACTTTTGGCAGATTTTTTTATTTTTATGCAATTTTTCCCCTGTTAATGAATAAACGCCTGGGCTTCTAATCAGGCAAATACGGTAATAATTTTATGTGTGATCTAATAATTTGATCCTCCTTACTTCAATCTGTGGTAGTTCTTTTTAGCATGGTTGTTGTACTTCAATTGTGTCAAATAAACATGAGAACTTGTACCTGTTCTCTGCACTGCCTATCATCTCTAGGGAAGTACCCCTTACCTACAAACCACATGACAATCACACGATATACAAAGATGTACATGTAGATATGTATCACATCTCAAAATCAGAATAATACACCCAGAAAGCATGCTAAGCGAGCTAAACAGCATGCTTCACGAGCTGACAAGCACTACAATACAGTACATGGCATTTAGAGCAAAGTTAAAAGTTTGAAAAAATCCAACTTAAATTAGAATCAGCTCAAACTTTCTACACGACATAAGAACACGTATATGCATTAGAAAAAAAGGACAATTCTCTCCCTTTCAATTTTGGCAAAATTTGGCCCGAGACACTGTACTATATTAGTAACATGGTAGCGTTACTAAGTAGGATTTGCTCCACTTCAACATGGCTGCCACGACTTCTGCAGCCTTTAGTACATAGACTTTGGCCTGATTTCGGAGCAACTTTTAAAATTTGTAAAAAAATGTAAATTCAATTAGAATTAGCTCAAACTTTCTACACAACATGTATATCAGAAAAAATTATAAAAATAAAGAATTCTCTCCCTTCCAATTTTGACTAAATTTGACCCAATACGGCAATACCCTGCAGAGGGGCTTTGACCAAGTTTTTGAGACTTAAAAATTCACTGACAACACACAAGATGCTACATTACTACACCAAAACCCTGTGAGAAACGCTGACAACACTACATGCAGCTACACGTAGTTAGTACCTTCTGGTGGTATAGAGGTATTGCTATATTATTTGGTAGTTGTCCTCCCATTAATAGAATAAGTCCTTCAGGCTGCTCAAGATCATATATGTCCATCACTGTCTCAAATGAGAGCTCATCAAAATACAACCTCTCACACTCATCATTATCAGTACTGACTGTCTCTTGATTATAATTAACCTAAACAGGTATGGATAATATCAATAACCTATTAGTAATGTTGCTATCTTATTGTTAATTCAGGGTTTCATAGAGAGGGGGGTGGCACTGGGATTCCCCCCCACATTAGGTTTCCCCTCCCACAAAAAATTTCTGCATGAAAGCCTGCTCAATGAAGCAATTAAAATAATTACAATATTATACATTGTACATGTATGCAGAAACCAGCACAGTTTAGAGTTCCCCCCACAAAAAATTTCTGTATGAAAGCCTAAGTTATTACCATTATTGTGTTCTTTCCTAGTTTCCTAATTCTCTGATGCAACTCACAGCATAAGAATCAAACTCAACTGAACTGCCAGTCCTGTACACACCAGACCCAAGTACCATATAGCACCACCTACACATAATGCATTATTAACGTACCATAATAAAATACATGTACATGTATAATGAAGCTCATTCTAATAGCATGCAAGTACCAATTGTAGTATTTTGAATCATAGATTGGGGGCTTCTAATAATGTTGGCATAGTTCTTTAACTATCAATGTAGCATTTTAAAAATCTCTTGGTAAATTTGCTAAATTAGTGAATGATAATAAATGTGGATTTCATAGGTGCTACTAACCAGAAAAGTCTAGATCATTTGTTTCTTCATTATAAGTTAAGTATAAATAATTAGTGTGGGCAGAATATTCAGCAGTGACAGTGTCTATTTGTTTAATAGAGGGAGGGACTGAGAGAGATTTACAAGAGTCCTCTTATGACTAGCTCCATTGAATTTATGAAACAAGAAATCTGTTGGTTGGAGAAACCCAGCTGCTTCAAATACAATAGCATTTCTTTATTGAGTGTCTGGAAAATAATAATAAAAGGAACAATAAGTAGATGGAGGTAAAACATTACGGGGTGACCTAGGCCTTAAGCAAGCAAAGCAATAACTTTAAGTTAGTTATTTCTTGTGGCTATCTTTATTACTACATACATGTATGTACTTGTTGGTCATTTTTCCTAGCATGTTATTACAGTCAATGCTTCATTATGTAAAGGAACCATTTGTCAATACATGTTAACTGGTACAACTCATCAATGGAACAACCAGAGTCCAAAGCAGCTGCTACTGTAAAATATGCTTATCAGTTCGATAATTAAGATCCTGAGAAAAATATAAATAATAATAATTGATTATAAAATAATAAAGATTTACCTCTTTTCTAAGTTGTAAGAATTTAGGATCACACCCAAGGCAAGCTTGACTCATTGACCATCCTTATCTGCAGTGCCTCGTCACTTAAAAAATAATAAAATAATTTAAACGTGTATTCTGATCTTACTTAATTCCTTCCTTCCAACTGCCATAACTTCTACGACACTATTCATGCTGCTACCCATCTCAGTGCTAATGTGAGTAAACTTGGAAAAATCCCAACTTGTATCTATATCAATGATTACAAAAAGCTACCTGACCCAAAGAGCATCAAAAACATAACATGTATGTATATGCATACATGAATCCGAGCACTTACTTTCACCACGACGTAATCCAGGGATTGTTCAAAACAAGCCATAGTTGCTGTGGTAACAGAGTTCCTTAGTTCCAGTAGGGACGTCCCAGAGCTAGTTTAGCAGCAACATAAGCAAGAAGATACCCTGTGGCAATATGATACCAAAGTACTCATTTATCTGGTCTCTGATACCAGGAATATTATACTCTAATATCTGTGGTCTAGTCTGGCGTGGCCAGACCACGCCTGGCCAGTGGCCACGCGAGACTATTTAAAGTCTAAGATGGCTCCTAAGGCGGTATTTCTTGTCTCTCTCCTTTCTCTTGCTCTAGTATATTCTGCTGCT
>NW_003546368.1:4651-21399 GCF_000090795.2 Amphimedon queenslandica | reverse complement strand
CTGATATCAGCTCAACGTTCTCTCCCTCACCGAACTTCTTGTCATAAAGAGTCAACTCTTCTTCCTCTTCTGAATCTCCAGCCACTGGTACCCGCTGGTAAATACCCTGCTTTGACATTCTTGGAAGAACTGAGGTTTTTTATTTCTGTGTGTAAAAGATAATAGGCTGGGGCTGGTTTTGCAACCTGCCTGCATTTGAACTTGAATTGCTCTAGTGCGCTTGCTCAGTAGCTCTAGATGCAGATTCAAGGGTGGGGCTGAGATCACTGTATAATATCATAGATATCTAATACTCTAATATCTATGATAATAATAATGAATGGATCGCCTCGCCCCTTCGCAGGTAGCAATTTAGCAAAGGGGCGGGTTAGACAATCAAAGAAAGCATAGATATTAGAATAAAGTATAATAGTTTTTACATGTTTTTAGTATTTCTTTTACTCTATTTAATTGAAAGATCAAGCATAGATATCTATGCACAGCATAATTTTAATCGCTCTATTATTTATGGATCAAGAGAATGAAGGGATCTAAGAGACAACATGTCAGCTGGATTCAAGTTGAAGGGAACTGAAGAGCCTTCAATTTGCAGCCATGCTAGAAGGGAACAGACGAAGGGGACAACCACAAACAGTCAATACAGAAGCTGAGAAGCAACTTTAAGGAGCAACTTCAATGCAGCTCAGAATTTGGAAGAAACATCTTGGCTTACTGCTTAGTCATTGCACACATGCTAGGACAGCAATCTTATTATGTTTTCTCATACATAGATCTGTATGCTTTATGTTGTGTAGAAAGTTAGAGGTGATTCCGTTAAAATTTGGGTTTTTAAGGCTAGATCTATAGCCTTCAAATGATGTCAAAATCGGCTAGATTAGAATTTTAAATTTTTATAATAATTTCCTGATACATGTACATGTTCTTATGCTGAGCATCAACTTTGAGCTAATTCCAATCAAATTTGGATTCTTATGAATTGTTAAAGTTGTTCAAAAATTGGGCTAAGGACGGATCAAATTTTTTCATAATTGGCTAGGAGAAAATTTTTTGACTTCATGCTGTGTATTAACTCCAATTCTGATCAAATTTCAATTTTTATGAGTTTTTGAAGTTTCTCCAAATGCCATATAGTCAGCTCATAAAGAAACCATGCTTTTCACTTACATGTAGCATGCTTTGAAGGAATCAGGCTTGCATGCCCAATTTTTATGCTAGGCTTTTGTTACCTGTAACAGCTCCTCTTTTGGCTCAATGTTGTGTTTAGCAAATGTCCCAGTTCGATGGTCACCTTCAACTATCATCACTTTGGCATAAATAGTTTGGATTGACAGAGTGATTGGTAAAATGGATCTTATTGTGGCATCAACTGCATAATTTAAAAGTAAAATAAAAGCAATAAAAATATTTGTAGCAAAATCAGGAGCATATAGCCAATAATTTGGTGCTATAGGGTTTACAGTGGGTATCTATTATCATTACAAATTTTTCTTCATACATCTAGAGGAGTACATGTACTTGTACCTATGTTTTGTACAAAAAATAACAATGATAATAGTAATAATAGCAACTATGAAGATACGGAGTCAAATGTTGATGTATGTACATGTACATGGTATAACTGTGTACAATGTAAAGGTTCAAAATAATTCATCATGACATCTACCTATGTACAGAAACAAGCCTGCTGCCAATACTCTAATAGCAAGTTGCTTTTAGTATGTACTAATGCCTTATCATTACATGTATTAAGATTAAAGAGAAAGCTACACATGTACTTCTCATATACTTCCCCTCTCCTGTCAGCTTAATCTTGTGATAATATCTTTAAGAATAATAAAGCATTAACTAAAGAGCAAATATAATACATAATTTAAGTGTAAGAACACATTCGTTTATTTATTAGAAAATAAATTACTTTAGTTCATTATTATTTATGCTAAAGATCAGAAAATAGAATTAAAATTTTACATGTTCAATGGGGACATAAAAGTTGCAATTTTAAGAAAGTATAAGGGATAGTGTTTAAGTGTTACATAACTTTCATAAGGTAAGCTATGTACCATAAATATCATTTGTGGGACTATATTTTAAATTTTGCTGGTTTAGGCCAGGTGTAAACTGTTGATACACTAACTATTAATGCTTTGCACAATTAATTTGCACATCTTATAACAAAAAAACCATATTAAATTCTGGGCATTTCCAGCTATACAGTAGCTTGATAATAAATGTATACCTGGTAGTTATGATCCTTGTTTTCATAGACTACACCCATTTATAGTAGTGCCTTCATTTCATTGATTTCTTTGATAATCATGAAAGCAACAACTCTTCTTCTCTTTCTCACACTAGCTGTCCCTCCTTCATTGCTTTCTTTGGTTAATTCTCAGTCACTCATCTCTTCATCTGTATCTAGCACAATAACTCACATTGCTGTTAGTGCTAATGGAGTCTTTGTGAGCACTGCTACTCAAGTATACCAGTTCTCTTCTACTTTACAACAATTAGGAGACCCTCTTGGGTCTATTGGTGGTACTGTTAATGGAATAGCTAGTACATCAGATGGTGAATGGTGTGTAGTGTGTACTGATGCTGGTGGTGTAACATGTTCTGTTCTTAATGGATCTAATCTAGAAGCTCCTGCTAATAGAACAGTAGATCTAACTAACAGTGGGACTCCTACTAGTCTAGTAGTGTTTACTGGAGGAGATGATAACAGCTTTTACACTGGGAGCTTTATCAATTCATATATTCTATATCATCAGTATGGATTTGCTGGTAGCACACTGTCAAGAGCTACTAGTGCTATAAATCAAATAGCTTCATCAGGTTTTAATCGTGTATTTGAGAGTGGTTTCTTTGCATCAGGATATGCTTATTATGTTGTGAATGATCCTCCAACAAGTGGTGTTAACAGACGGCTTCGTATAATAAGAGTGTGTAATGACAGTGCAGCAGCTGATGGTTTCAACAGTCAATATGAACTGGCTTTAGGTTGTGATGGTAGTGATTCTTTCTTTAATCCTACTCTAATTAATGTGTCTGTTATTAATGAAGAGTCATTGTTAATTGCAATACGTGCTGAATCAGTGGATGATGTATGTACATATAGTCTGCCTGAGATTAACTCTTTAATGAATGTTGCTTATCAATCATGTGTGGTTGATGGTAATGGTAACAAGAATATCTTTTGGCAGAGTACTATATCATGTTCTGGAGGATCACCTGGATTAGATGGAAGCATAGTAAGTTTTAATCTGTACTTGATATAATTATATCTCCTAACAGTGTAGTATATCTGATTCAAGAAGTGGTACTCCAGCTCCAGCAGTTGGTGTATCAAACCCTCTCACTTCCACTGGTCTGGTTACTAACACTACTATACTGACTGGATTAACTGCTATGGTTGGAGTGTCCATTGATGACATTGATTTCATTTATTTTGCATTTACAATAAATAGCAATGATTATTATATCAATAAGGTTAGTAGTTGCATATAGTCTTTATACAATTTGATATAAATCCTATAGTATCACTTGGTCAATAGTACAACCCTTACATTTATATCTCAAGTTACATCAACCTCTCCAGTTACATCATTATCCTGGTCTCAAGGTTCAGAGTATGTGTATGGTATTAGTGGTTCTAATGTAAGTAATAACAATTAATATTATATTGATGATATTATAATGATGTATGTACTATGAAGTAGTAATGGTAGTGATCATACATGATTTCAAGTGTGATGTGTACGTTAGGTAAAATATAGATAAGAGTATAATCAGCCAGAATGTTATATGGTATCTAAATTTAATTTGTCTCATTTTGTATGATTCTTCTTTACTTATAAGGTATCCAGAATAATTACTATATATGTATGTATTAGGTGATTGCATTAAAAATAGAGGATTGTTCCAGTGCTACTAGTTGCTCTGAGTGTGTTAGTTTAGGTGATCCATTATGTGGTTGGTGTATGATAGAGAACAAGTGTTCACGTAGACCATTCTGTCATGATAATAATGAATCAAGACGATACCTAACACAAGGAGACAGTAATGATTGCTTTGATACAGTATCTATTGATCCAAGTACTTATGTAATAGATACACAGCAACAACCTCATCAAGTATGCATCATTAGAAATGTATTTATGCATGATACTTTGCTATTTAGGTCATTCTGACTTTTTCACCAGCTCCACTTCCTCCTATGCTTCAAGGAGAGCAGTACTTTTGTGTTTTCAATGGTATCAAGAGTCCAATGGAAATGTCTATCAATGGCACTATTGGTTCTTGCTCCGTACAATATATAATATCTCAAGTTACAGACATACAATTAAGTATGATAAAATTTTATTTGTTATTGTACTAATGATGTACATATAGACACTACTTTGAGTATTTACAGTAATAGAACTGGTGTTCACTTTTTTACAAGCCCTGATTACTATACCTTTCTGGCAGCAAGGTATGTATTAGCATTTTGCATTAATGTATTGAATTGTAATTTATTAGGTGCAGTACTTGTATTGACTCTGATGTATGTGGGTGGTGTCAATTAGATTTTATGTGTACAGAAAGCAATGATTCATGTACTACTGGTGACTGGCTAACAGTGAGTCCCTTTTTGTTTAGTTTAATAATATTTATTGATGTTGTATAGGTAGAAACTGATGAAGACATTTGTCCTTTTCTACAACCAAATCCACACACATCTGATGGTAGATACACTCTACCAGCTAATATTGTTAAACATTTGGCACTTTATACTATCAATACAGAGGTTTATATAAATAGTATAATGCATATAATTACAAATGCATAATCACATTGCTATAAGTATTATTAACTGCATTTATGAAGGTAGTAAATGACATCCCTTACCTTTAGTCTGTACCTGGTCTCAGTTATGAGTGTGTATATGGTACTGTTATCCGAACTGCTACTGTTAACAATGACAATACAGTGACTTGTAATAATAATCCTGTGGTGAGTAGCAGTTAATAGTCTACTAAATTGATTAATAATTGTTTGGTAGTTAACAATTGAAGGAGGAGGAGGTATTCAGGATGTCTCATTGAGTATTAGACAAGTATACAATGGAAGGAAATATACAATAGAGACTAATGCTACTACAAATCTCAATGGTAAATAATGTTATTCTCTTTGTTGTTCATATAATCATAATCTTGCCATAATTCACACAGTGATTTTGTATGACTGTCCTACATTAGCCCTTGGTTGCTCATCATGTTTAGCACAGAGAATTGATACTGGATTTAATTGCAGTTGGTGTAATGCTCAATGTAGAGACATTAGTGATTGTAATGATGCTAATCCTGTCATTAGTACAGAAAACTGCCCTCTACCAATTATTAGTGACTTTAATCCTAAGGCTGGTCCTCCTAGAGGTGGAACAACTATCATCATTGATGGAACTAACCTGGGTACACAGCGCTCTGACATAGAGTCTGTTATGATCGGTACTAGAAACTGTATTATTATTGATGAATATGAACCAGGAGTAAGGATAACATGTACTATTGTTCCTGATGCTAGTGATGAAACAGACAGGAATGAGACTATTACAATAAGAGTGATCAGATCTAACGATAGTGTAAATGCCAGTAGTTCAACACAGTACCAGTTCATAACACCAATCATTCAATCAGTCAGTCCTACATATGGTCCTGTTAGTGGTGGTACTAGAATAAAAGCACAAGGTACTGACTTTGATATTGGTAATAAAGAAATGACTAGAGTAATACTGAGAGAATCATCATCAAGAAAGAAGAGAAACACATGTCCTGACGTTAACTGTACTATTATGTAAGTATAGAGCCAATAAATAATTATCATTACATAATTATTGTGTATAGGAGTATTACTAATACTGAGATCAATTGTGTTACTGGTAGTGTAAATGCTAGTGACTGTATGAAGAATGTAATAGTATCAGTCAATGGAGCTTCATTCTTTAATACTAGTATAAGTTATCATTATAAACCTGATCCTACTTTTGATAGTATCAGCCCTATGAACATAATTCCAGTGTAAGTACATGGTATAACAATACTGCATACTCTTCATTGCACACTTATTCTTTTAGTGGTGGCATTCAACTAGTATTCACTGGTGCTAATTTAAATTCAGTTCAGTCTCCTACTATTACTATTACTGATAGTAGATTGATTCCTAGTAGTATTGAGGTTAGTATAATGTACTTGTTTATGTAGTTATGTATCTTTTGTAGTCTTGTGTCTTTAATACTGATGCTACATTGGTCTGTATTGCTCCTAATATTAGTAATGTGACAGACAGCAGTTACTATGGGACACATATTGAATACATGCTAATGTTAGATGGAGCAGAGTCACCTAATTACATGAATACTGATCTGAGACTAACACTGCAACCTAATCCAATATTTACTGGTATTGATGTTAACTCAAGATCTATATCAGTTGATGGTAGTAAAGTTATTACTATTACAGTAAGTTCTGTAATGATAAAAAAATTATTTTATGTATTTCAGGGAATGAACATAAAATCTGTTCGTGATTCAGAGATTGATATTACACTAGGAAACAATGATAACGATGTGTGTAATGTCAGAACAAGCTCTAATACTGTAAGTGATTTCTTCATCCCGGTATAGGCATGTATATATAATATAATTTATAATATATAGGAGATTACCTGTAGTCCACCAGGCAAGCCATCAGGTACCACACTAGTACTAAGAGTAAGTATATTCTTCATTAATACTCTACAATCTCATTATGTGTACCTATACAGATTAGAGTGGGAAGAAATTTAGTGTTTCCACCAAATGGTGTCACTGGCCCTGAATGGACACTAGTATATACTAGAACTACTAGTACTACTAGTACTAGTAGTAGTACTACTATTACTAGTAGTACTACTACTATTACTGCAATTACTACTACTACTGGGCCTACTAGCACTAGCACTAGTACTCCCGGTTCTACATCAATTGAAGCTATTGTTGGAGGATCTATAGCAGCTAGTGTGATTATTACAGTGTTGATTGTAGTAATACCATTGATAATTGTCATTTTTATTTTAAAAAAGAGACCAAAGGACAAAAAAGACAAGTAAGTTCATATTATTCATAAAATACTTAAGCTAATACTACCTAGGTTAATAGTTCATGAAGATAATGTAATTGTCCCAATGTCTAACAATATGATTTATCTTAGCAACATTAGCCAAGATAACATTCTCCTTCCCCAGTCTAACCCAGCATACATTAAAGCTTCAGCTATTCACATATATGATGAAATACCTGCAGGCCATTATGAAGAAATACCAGCAGTAAAGAAAAAAAATCTTCACAATAATGATAATGATGATGATGCTATAAGAAATCAAGAAGATCAAGACAATGACAGCTATGTTAGTCAAGTGGATCAAAATGATCAAGATAATGACAGCTATGTTAGTCAAGTGAATCAAGATGATCAAGATAATGACAGCTATGTTAGTCAAGTGAATCAAGATGATCAAGATAATGAAGATAATGAAGGCTATGTTGATATAGGAATGGTTAGTGATATTGCTCAAAGTCAAGAAGATAAAGGAAGCTACAAAAATATTTCAGATAATGATGATTATATTTGAAAAAAATGCTTTTGTAGACTATTTGTATTATGTAAAAAATATTTTTTGCTACATATTATTGTGTCTTTGTATACTTCAAACTTGACTATAGTTTATATTTTAATTTTTATAGCATATTGAAGCCCTTTTTTAGTTATGCTAGAGAAAAAATTGAGCTCTAAAATAATGCAAAAAAAGTTAAATTGAAGCAAAAAAGTCACTATAAGTAGATGTACATGTACATGTGTTTGTATAATAACAATAGGGGAATCTCCTTTAGTTTGATTTGAATTCTTTAGAGTGGCTTATGTCTGATGTTTTTTGATTCTTCAGATCAAATTAACCACCAATTTTAATGTATATTTTATAGTTCATGACATACAATGTAAGTGTCTACAGCTGTTGGTTTAGTCGTACTATAATATGCATGTACAGTTAGCAGTGTTCACCCATTTAAAAATTTCATTTATCAAATAGATCTATAAGGAGTAGGTGAGGTAATAGACACTATTAGTATTTTACTACGTCTATTCCATTGATAGTGTCAAGTGTTATCAATCCTAGTTCTAGCTACTCCTGTAGTTATATACACTGTGCAGTCCAGTCAGTGATCAATAAAAAAACTACAGCTATTATAATAGCTGTAATCTTGATGTTTTTTTTAATGCAGAGTTTAGCATCTTTCTCGCTATTGTAAATCTAAGGCCCTGTAGGTTTAGAGTAGTCTCCGCTCCTTTTTCACATCCTCCTTCCTGACCCAATGTGCATGTATCTCTCTTCAATGCCAAATAATGGTTGGTTGCTGCATGCATAGATGTGTGTTTGTAGCATCTATGCTACATGCATACCCTCTCAAAGCCAAGGAGTGTGGCTGCAAAATATGCCAGTAAGTTTACTCTATTATTTATGGAGTAACTTGAGCTTATTTGCTCTAAAATCTATGTAGTAACAAATTATGCATATGCTAGCTAGTCTATGCTATCATATTTTGCATTAGCATAGTATGCTAATGCTATTAGCTAATTATTTAAATCATTTTCTAGCTAGTTGACTTCAGTTGTTTACAAAGTTTTGATTTTACTTAAGCCTAGTTCTCTCTCTTCTCATCTATAAAAATTAATTATTAATCACTTATTAATCAGCTCCGCCCAAATAGATCTATCTAGATGATTAGATCTACTTGACAGTTGAATCACATGATTGATGTTTTGATGATGATGATTCGGTTAGGGCTAGCTAGTAATGGATCCATGGCTTCTAAAACTCGGTCTAAAAGTAAGTACTAGATCTAATTACCTTGTTACTATTCCACTATCATGCACTGTATCCTTACTCAATAGATCAACTGAATAAAAGAGGTGGTCACCGCAGTGTATCAGTAGGTGATTCACTGTATGTGTGGGGTGGTGCTCAAGATGGTTTGCCTAGATTGCATGATAGTGAAGAGAAGAGAAGGGTCACTACTCACTAGTATTTTACAGCTCTTTACTCCTTCAACTGGTCAATGGATTACTAGAGGTACTACTGGTACTCCTCCATTAGGAGTGATGCAATACTCCTGTACTGCAATAAATGATCAATTGTATTATTTCGGGGGATGGTGTGGCCATGGCGACTGCCTTCACAACAGTATTACTCAACTAGATACCATTAGCCTTCAATGGAGAGAATTAGAACCAACTGATGCAACTAGACCAGTTATGATGAGGGGTTATGGTGGAATGATATCAATTGAACATGATGGAATACATCATTTACTAATGATAGGAGGAATGGGATCTAAACCAGCTGTACAGCTACCACATAATAGATATATTAAGTTATCTAGTGCACACTGGTGTACTAATGAACACTCAATGTATAATCTATCATCAAGTAAGATTTTATAATTTACTGTTTGAAATTATCGTAATCATAATAATTTAGGAAAATGGAGCAATCCTTCAATCATTGGTCAGTGTATGCTACCTGCTAATGGCTTTGTCATTGAAAAGATCAATAATACTAGAGCTGTTGTGTTTGGTGGACGAGAGACTGATGATGATGCTAAGGAAACTGTTACTGACAATATTTATATATTAGAGATATCAATCAGCAGTGTGGTATGTTAATTATGTGTACTGAATGTATGCACACAGCCACACACAGATACAATGTTAATGGGTTTAGTTATTATGTTTTTTAGTTCTGGCAGTGTCTAAAGAAACCTGAAGCAATTATAGACCAATGGCCTGTGGGTAGATACTATCATGCAGGTGCTATTATTATAACTGGATGTCCTATGCTAGTGATAAGTGGTGGGTGGGATAAGAATAATGATACATTAGAGGATTGTTGGATCTTCAACATCATTCAACATTCCTGGATAAAGGTATGATCTGTACAATGAGATACTATATTAATTTATTTCTATGTGAACAGTTAGATGTACCTCACTCTGTTAGTAAGAGATTTGCACATTCTCTATCAGTGTTCATTATGAGTCCTCATTGTGTTTGGATGGTAACAGCTGGAGGAATTGTTGATATAACTTGGAAATTAGTCACTAATCCTAAAGTTGTTATGTTAACTGAACTAGGTCAGTGTATTATTGCTATACGAATAAATACTGTTAATTACCTAAATCATAAATATTTTTTATTTTCTTTGACGTACTTAATGCTGCATTCGATTTACACCCTTTATTGTATTTTAGTTACTAACAGTAAAGAAGAGTGGGCAGTAGGTGATACATTAGATACCAATGGTATAAATAGTGAAGAATGCAAAAAGAAATATCAGCAGCAACTACAGTTAGTAAGAAGAATGTGGTTGGAGGAGTACCAGAAACCAAGAAAAGGAGATACGGCTGATATTGAGCAAACTGTACAAGTTCTTAATGAAGAAATAAGAAGATATTGTCATCAGCTACAAGAGAGGGATAGAGAGCATCAGGTGATACTGCAGGAGCTACAAGAGAAGAGTAGGGATCTACTTCAATCTCAAGAGGCAGTTCGTAGGTACCAGCAACAAGCACTTACTGATGATCACTGGGTTATTAATAAAGATGAGGTGATTTTGACAAAGGAGGAGCTAGGAAGAGGATCTTATGCTGTCGTTACAGTTGGTATCTTTAGAGGTTTAAGAGTAGCTGTCAAGTCACTTCATACTATCATCATCTCAGATTATAATCTAGCTCTCTTCTCCAGGGAAATGAATATAGCATCACGAGTACGTCATCCTAACCTGGTCCAGTTTATTGGTGCAACTAAAGTGGGTAATCCTCTCGTCTTGACTGAGCTGATGAGCACTAGTCTTAATCAGGAGCTTCGCAAAAGCCAATTAACCAATCAACAGATTCTCAGTATTGCTCATAATGTAGCTTTAGGCCTCAACTACCTTCACCTATTCAAGCCTCAGCCTATTATTCACAGAGATATCAGCAGTCCTAATGTATTATTAAAGCCTTGCACTGGACCTGCTGGTTATGATTATGAAGCTAAAATAGGAGATTATGGTACAGCCAAAATAGTGCAAGCCGAAAATACTGATACTGTTATGCCAGGCAATGTTGCATATGCTGCACCAGAAGCTCCTATTCCTGATCAACACAGTCCAGCAATGGACGTCTACAGTTACTCAATTCTCCTTATGGAAATGAATTTGTGCTCTCGACCAGAAATGACGACAGCAGAAAGAGAATTGCAATCTTTTAGTATCTCCTGGTCTGATATGAAGTCTCTCATACAAAGAGGACTTAATGCTAATCCTAGAGCTCGTCCAACTATGGCTCAAGTAATAGAGTCATTGAAAGGGATGAAGATTTGATTACATGTAATTGTTTGTAATCTTATTATTACTACTGCCCTTTAGTTAGTTTTCTATTATTTTAGCATGCTTTGTGTCTTTTTTTTATTTCCTTTTTTTAATGTTGTATTAATTCTAAAGTGTTAAAGATGTGGAACCTGCCCTTATTCATAAATTTTAGCAGCTGAGCAGCCTAAATGAATGGGAACTGATCATGAGCTGGTGGGTGTACATTAGTGGATTGTTCATTAATAGCTACTCCTTGAATACAGTGCAAGGCCAAGGCCAATATTTGAATCTAGTCAAAAATTTATAATTTTTATTAAATTTAAATTAGCAATAATAGATCTACCTATCATGTTCACTTCACAAATAGTCAGAATAGTCATTATGTGTTGTCTATTCTTTGCTTCCTCTTTCTATATAACATACTTGAGTTGCTCAGTAGGGCAGTACCCCTAAATAATGAATGAACAGCATTTAATGTACAGTAGAGCTATTACAATATTACTGTGATGGGAAACATTATGGGGCAAGCCTGAGCAAGCAAATCAATGTATTTGTCAAGATACAGCATTACGTTTTGTGCAGAATGCAGCTCAGAATTTGAAAGAAACTTCTTGGCTTACCACTTAGTCATTGTACACATGCTAGGATAGAAATGTCTTCTGAATTCTGATACATTTATGTTTTTCGTTGTGTAGAAAGTTAGAGGTGACTCTGTTTAAATTCAAATTTTAAGGCTATAGCCTACAACAAATATTATCAAAATTGGCTTGGAGAAAATTCTTCCATTTTATGATTTTTTTCTAATATGCATACAAGTCTTCATGCTGTGTATGAATTAATTTTGAGCCAATTCCAATCAAATTTGAATTTTTATGAGTTTATAATAAAGGCATGCTTTTTAGTTCACTTACATGTATCATGCTTTGAAGGAAACAAGCTTGCATACCCAATTTTTTATATAGGTCTTTGCTACCTGTAACAGCTCCTCTTATGGCTCAATGTTGTGTTTAGCAAATATCCCAATTTGATGGTCACCTCCAACTATCATCACTTTGGCCTAACAGTTTGGATTGACAGAGTGGTTGGTAAAACAGATCTTTTAAGTGTGACATCAACTGCATAATTTAAAAGTAAAATAAAAGTAATCAAAATAATTGTAGTATAATTAGGAGCATATAGCCAATAATCTGGTGCTATTACTGGTATCATTACAAATTTTTCTTCATACATGAGAGGAGTACATGTGCATGTACCTATGTTTTTTTGTGAAAAAATAACAATGATAATATTAATAATAGCAACAATGAAGATACCCAGCCAAATGGTGATGTATGTACATGTACATGGTATAACTGTGTACAATGAAATGGTTCAAAATAATCCATAATCTACCTATGTATACACACATGAACTGAAACAAGCTGGCTGCCAATACTCTAATAGTAAATTGCTTTTAGTATTACCAATGCCTTACCATTACATGTATATGATTAAAGAGAAAGCTACACATACACTTCTCATATACTTTCCCTCTCCTGTCAGCTTAATCTTGTGATATTATCAATAAGAATAATAAAGCATTAACTAAAGAGCAAATATAATTATACATGATTTAAGTGTAAGAATACTCTTTTTTATTTATTAGAAATAAATTACTTTAGTTCATTATTATACATGCTAAAGATCTGAAAATAGAATATAAATGCTAAGTATTCAATGGGGACATAAAAGTTGTAATTTTAAAGTGTTAAATAAGAAGTATGAGGGATAGCATTTAAGTATTACATAACTTTCATAAGGTAAGCTATGTACCATAAATATCATTTGTGGGACTTGATTAAATTTTGCTGTTTAGGCCAGGTGTAAACTGTTGATACACTAACTATTAATGCTTTGCACAATTAATTTGCACATCTTATAACAAAAAACCACATTAAATTCTGGGTATTTCCAGCTATACAGTAGTTGGATAATATAAATCTATATCTGGTAGCTATGATCCTTGTTTACATAGACTACACCCATTTATAGTAGTGCCTTCATTTCATTGATTTCTTTGATAATCATGAAAGCAACAACTCTTCTTCTCTTTCTCACACTAGCTGTTCTTCCTTTCTTGTTTTCTTTGGTTGATTCTCAGTCACTCATCTCTTCATCTGTATCTAGTACAATAACTCACATTGCTGTTAGTGCTAATGGAGTCTTTGTGAGCACTGCTACTCAAGTATACCGGTTCTCTTCTACTCTACAACAATTAGGAGACCCTCTTGGGTCTATTGGTGGTACTGTTAATGGACTAGCTTGTACAATATATGGTGAATGGTGTGTAGTGTGTACTGATGCTGGTGGTGTAACATGTTCTGTTCTTAATGGATCTAATCTTGAAGCTCCTGCTAATAGAACGGAGATTAACAGTGGGACTGCTTCTAGTCTAGTAGTGTTTACTGCTCCTGGAGGTGATGGTAACAGCTTTTATACTGGGAGCTATGCTAATGATCGTATTCTATATCATCAGTATGGGTTTGCTGGTAGTACACAGTCAAGAGCTACTAATCCTGTACATCAACAAACTTTCAGTTTTAATCGTGTATTTGTGAGTGGTTTCTTTGCCTCAGGATATGCTTATTATGTTGTGAATGATCCTCCAACAAGTGGTGTTAACAGACGGCTTCGTATAATAAGAGTGTGTAATGACAGTGCAGCTGATGACTTCAACAATCAATATGAACTGACTTTAGGTTGTGATGACAGAGATTCTTTCTTTAATTCTACTCTGCTTGGTGTATCTGTTATTAATGAAGAGACATTGTTAATAGCAATACGTACTAGTTCAGTGGAAATATGCTCATACAGTCTGTCTGAGATTAACTCTTTAATGGATGCTGCTTATGAATCATGTGTAGTTGATCATACTGGTAGTAAAAATATCTTTTGGCAGAGTGCTGTACTATGTTCAAGGTTATCAGGAAGTATTGTAAGTTTTAATTTTTTAAAATGATAATTAGATTCATTTCTCCCAACAGTGTAGTATTTCAGATTCAAGAAGTATTAGTCCAGCTCCAGCAGTTGGTGTATCAAAGCCTCTCACTCCCACTGGTCTAAATATTAACAGTACTATATTGAATGGATCAACTGCTATTGTTGGACTGTCCATTGATGGCATTAATTTCATTTACTTTTCATTTACATTAAATGACTATATACATTATAACAGTAAGGTACGTTAGTTATAGTCTTATTACAGTTTGATATGAATTCTACAGTATCACTTGGTCAATGGTACAACCCTTACATTTGTATCTGAAGTTACATCAACTTCTCCAGTTACATCGTTATCCTGGTCTCAAGGTTCAGAGTATGTGTATGGTATTAGTGGCTCTAATGTAAGTAATAACGATTAATATTATATTGATGATATTATAATGATGTATGTGCTATGAAGTAGTAATGGTAGTGATGATACATGATTTCAAGTGTGATGTGTATGTTAGGTAAAATATAGATAAGAGTATAATCAGCCAGAATGTTATATGGTATCTAAATTTAATTTGTCTCATTTTGTATGATTCTTCTTTACTTATAAGGTATCCAGAATAATTACTATGTATGTATGTATTAGGTGATTGCGTTAAAGATAGAGGATTGTTCCAGTGCTACTAGTTGCTCTGAGTGTGTTAGTTTAGGTGATCCATTGTGTGGTTGGTGTATGATAGAGAACAAGTGTTCACGTAGACCATTCTGTCAGGATAATAATGAAATAAGACGATACCTAACACAAGGAGACAGTAATGATTGCTTTGATACAGTATCTATTGATCCAAGCACTTATGTAATAGATACACAGCAACAACCTCATCAAGTATGCATCATTAGAAATGTATTTATGCACAACACTTTGCTATTTTTATATTACATTTAGGTCATTCTGACTTTTTCACCAGCTCCACTTCCTCCTATGCTTCAAGGAGAGCAGTACTTTTGTGTTTTCAATGGTATCAAGAGTCCAATGGAAATGTCTATCAATGGCACTATTGGTTCTTGCTCTGTACAAGCTATAATATCTCAAGTTACAGACATACAATTAAGTATGATAATATTTTATTTGTTATTGTACTAATGATATACATATAGATACTACTTTGAGTATTTACAGTAATAGAACTGGTGTTCACTTCTTTACAAGCCCTGATTACTATACCTTTCTGGCATCAAGGTATAATTAGCATTTTGCATTAATGTATTAAATTGTAATTCATTAGGTGCAGTGCTTGTATTGACTCTGACATATGTGGGTGGTGTCAATTAGATTTTATGTGTACAGAAAGCAATGATTCATGTACTACTGGTGATTGGCTAACAGTGAGTCATTTTTTGTTTAGTTTAATAATATTTATTGATGTTGTATATAGATAGAAACTGATGAAGACATTTGTCCTTTTCTACAACCAAATCCACACACATCTGATGGTAGATACACTCAACCAGCTAATGTTGTTAAACATTTGGCACTTTATACTATCAATACAGAGGTTTATATAAATAGTATAATGCATATAATTACAAATGCATAATCGCATTGCTATAAGTATTATTAACTGCATTTATGAAGGTAGTAAATGACATCCCTTACCTTTAGTCTGTACCTGGTCTCAGTTATGAGTGTGTATATGGTACTGTTACCCGAACTGCTGCTGTTAACAATGACAATACAGTGACATGTAATAATAATCCTGTGGTGAGTAGCAGTTAATAGTCTACTAAATTGATTAATAATTATTGTTTGATAGATACCAATTGAAGGAGGAGGAGGTATTCAGGATGTCTCATTGAGTATTAGACAAGTATACAATGGAAGGAAATATACAATAGAGACTAATGCTACTGCAAATCTCAATGGTAAATAATGTTATTCTCTTTGTTGTTCATATAATCATAATCTTGCCATAATTCACACAGTGATTTTGTATGACTGTCCTACATTAGCCCTTGGTTGCTCATCATGTTTAGCACAGAGAATTGATACTGGATTTAATTGCAGTTGGTGTAATGCTCAATGTAGAGACATTAGTGATTGTAATGATGCTAATCCTGTCATTAGTACAGAAAACTGCCCTCTACCAATTATTAGTGACTTTAATCCTAAGGCTGGTCCTCCTAGAGGTGGAACAACTATCATTATTGATGGAACTAACCTGGGTACACAGCACTCTGACATAGAATCTGTTATGATCGGTACTAGAAACTGTATTATTATTGATGAATATGAACCAGGAGTAAGGATAACATGTACTATTGTTCCTGATGCTAGTGATGAAACAGACAGGAATGAG
>NW_003546368.1:0-952 GCF_000090795.2 Amphimedon queenslandica | reverse complement strand
TCATATGAATATGATGAATTGTTTGCCAGTTACTTCATTACTGAGCGAAAATAGGTGAACGACAATACATGGCGTCAATGCGAACTTGCATGTGTTCGAAACTTCTACTAAAAAATTATTATAAAAACACAGCAAAGACTGATCTCTATGAAAGTTGTTACAGCTGTAGAGGAACATCTGATCTACAAGATAAAATTATAGCCACTGGCTTCTGATCACTGAACTGTGAGAAAAAGTGTTCGAATATCGATGGTGTGCGATAGTAGGTTGCTGACTCTATTAATCAGCTCCGCCCAAATAGATCTAGATGATTAGATCTACTTGACAGTTGAATCACATGATTGATGTTTTGATGATGATGATTCGGTTAGGGCTAGCTAGTAATGGATCCATGGCTTCTAAAACTCGGTCTAAAAGTAAGTACTAATTACCTTGTTACTATTCCACTATCATGCACTGTATCCTTACTCAATAGATCAACTGAATAAAAGAGGTGGTCACCGCAGTGTATCAGTAGGTGATTCACTGTATGTGTGGGGTGGTGCTCAAGATGGTTTGCCTAGATTGCATGATAGTGAAGAGAAGAGAAGGGTCACTAGTATTTTACAGCTCTTTACTCCTTCAACTGGTCAATGGATGACTAGAGGTACTACTGGTACTCCTCCATTAGGAGTGATGCAATACTCCTGTACTGCAATAAATGATCAATTGTATTATTTCGGGGGATGGTGTGGCCATGGCGACTGCCTTCACAACAGTATTACTCAACTAGATACCATTAGCCTTCAATGGAGAGAATTAGAACCAACTGATGCAACTAGACCAGTTATGATGAGGGGTTATGGTGGAATGATATCAATTGAACATGATGGAATACATCATTTACTAATGATAGGAGGAATGGGATCTAAACCAGCTGTACAGCTACCACATAATAGATATATTAAGTTAT
>NW_003546367.1:227050-230397 GCF_000090795.2 Amphimedon queenslandica | reverse complement strand
GTACATAAACATGCACAGTGCCGTCATTCATAATCTACAAAAACAACACATGAATACTTTCCAATGTGCAAACAATTGTTGTTTGTTAATGAGAACATGCATGCACATAATAATATTATTACAATAAACTAACAATCATCAACGAAAGATGTACTGGCAAACAATAACTTATAGTGATAGTACCTACTGTGGCCATGCTTATATGACATACCCATCAAACTAATATACATGTACATGTAACCTTGAATCATACCCTATGACAAAATACATAGGACACTTTGGAATCTCACAATATTTAATCTTACTACATATTCCATTCCTTAGACTACAGTAATGTAAAACTTATGCAGGCACCTCCTGCAGTGTGATACAACGACTCATCAAGGACCTACAATAAAACATTAAGTTGCATTTAATAATGAAATGAATTTAGTTACAACAATCATAATCCAGAACTGCCTTTAATTATATTGCACATTCCAATATCAAGCAATGAAAATATTGCTGAATCATCAAATCCTTTCCAGCTGTCATTACCTGTAAAGCATAGTAACATAAACACATCAAATGCAAACAATGTAAACACACGGGCTAATAATAACAATAGTACAAACAGTGATGGTGAACAAACTTTATTACCAATCATATGGAACTTTTGTATTCCTTGTAACTCCATTATAGTACATATGTACTTACAACAAACTATAAAAGGATGAAATTCATGCATGATAATCATCAAACACTACAAGCACAATAAATGCATCAATAATCCACTACATGTACACTATACAAAACATATACATGTATATGCATAATATACCTCATGTTTGTCACAAACATACATTACAAACCACTAACAAGATACAGGTGCTCACATAGAGGAACGTCCCCTTCAGCTGTTGAGTCTCATTCTAAGTCTGACCTCACTCTTTAACACCACATTGTAGTCCTAAGTATACCTGTATAAATTATGAATGTGACATACAAGTACTAACTACTAATGATAATGGTAGCATCTACAATGTTTCTGATTGGATCATACATGTATGTGCATGCATGTATTTTAGACATAATATTGCTTACTAATGCTAACCTCAGTTAAGATACTTTCATGACCTCCTTCATATAAAATATCATTGTGTACATGAAGAATTTCCAATGTGCAATTAATATTTTTTTGTTAATGAGAACATGCACATGCTACAACAATCATCAATAAAAGATGCGCAACATCAGCTGGCAAGCATTTAATATCCGCACAGCATTGATGGCAGCATCATTGATATGCGCAAAATCAGCTGGCAAGCATTAACTTAATAATGCGCACAGCATTGATGGCAGCATTATGCGCAACATCAGCTGGCAAGCATTTACATATATGTAATGCGCACAGCATTGATGGCAGCATTAACATGCATGATGATCATTATTATATGTACAGAATTACTGCTTGAATAATACTAAATGTAAAATAACAACTTTTAATGTTACTCAAAAATTTTTCATGTCATGACTTCAAATTTTGTCAGCAGAGCCAAGATCCATAAGCATCAGTTATTTGTAATAAACATGTAGTACAAGCCACAAACAAGATCCAGATTTGATAATGACAGCTTCCTCCCTTCCTAACCCTCTGTCCTACATAAATGATAGTCACACAAATTTGAATCAATGCAAAACTCTAATGAACAGTAAACCTCTTTCACACCCTCTCCCTGTCCATTATAGCAACAAGTAAACAATATTTACTGTTATACATTGATTAATCTCACATCCTGAATGCAGTTTGATCCCTTGATACTGAGCAATACTGGGTGGATATGCACCAATGGTTTTCAGACTCACACATCATTCACATTGCACATGCAGTGAATATAAGTCACATTAAACAACCAATGTTTTTAAGATGATGGACCTCCCATACACCATACCCACTTTCCATCAACAAACAATGCTTAAGAAATATTAATAGACTTAACTGCTTGGAAATGATTAGTACCAACATGCTTCAAATACAAAGCAGGTGTATTAGTATCACAAGAAATGCCATATAAAGTTTGGGTTCCATATCTAGCCCAGCCAACAAAAGTAGGAGTTAGTGAATATGAATATATGGTTGTACCTAATATTGCAGATAATGTAATAATCTCTGTGTCAGTGGCCCACACACAATTTCTATACATTTTGGACTTATTTATGTAATCATATATGCTTGAATATCTGGTTGCACTTAATGTACTATTAAACAATTCTTCTTCAAAGTTTGGCATATCACTAACAATTGCTTTACGTAATTCGTAATGCTGAGAAATTGACCCAGTAATGAGATATGAAAGGGCATAAAATAAACAGTTCCCATCACCAGGGACATCAAGAGTACTATTAGGAACTTTTTCATCTGACAATGGTGTTGTTGGACTACCAGGTAAGATTCTAGCAGCTGTGACAAATTTGAGATTTAAAATCTCACACCACCTTCTTTGATATTCTTCATTACCAGGGTAATAAACATAATCCCATTGTCTCCTTCTCACAATATCTGGGTTGGGAGGCTCTTCATAAGTAAAGATGACATCATCATCTTTTTTTGGATTACTTGTCTTTAATTTAATGCTTGAGAGTTTTATAGATACAATCAGACTACTACTACTACAATGGTCATTTTTTACAACACACTTGGTTTTATCATCTTTTGGTTTACATTTAATGTTTGAGAGTTTTGTAGATACAATGAGACTACTACAACTATCATCATCTTTGACATTAAATTTGGTTTTTAGGTCTTTCAAATAAATTGAAACAATTAATTTATCATCTTTTTTTGAGCGAGGCAATACCAAAGCAGTATTGTCAGTACTACTGTCTACATCAACTTTTCTTTTTGGGGGGCAAGACTTATTTAAAGCATTATTGTCACATATTTTACTCTTTTTGGGGCGATTAGACTTTTGTAAATCAGTACTCTTACGTTTATTGCTACTAACAGTACTGTTACTAGTACTTTGTACATGACTTACAGACACCTTGGCATTCTTACTTCAAGGTTCACCATCATCAATTATACCAGTCACTTGAATCTTTCTCTTCTTTCCTTTACTTTTCTTGATTTGAGGTAAGTCATTCCGAAAATTAGTTCTCAGTCTGTTAATTTCATTAATGCACGGATTACTAACTTTAACAGAGAGAGAGGATCAAATGATAATAAATGTAATCCATTTAATGTACGTACACGAGACAATGCAACATATGCCATACCATCCCCAAAAACATCAGTCGATAAATCAATAATGGCTGCATCTAGTGAGAGGCCCTGACATTTATGTATAGTAATAGCATAAGAAAGTATG
>NW_003546367.1:220880-223576 GCF_000090795.2 Amphimedon queenslandica | reverse complement strand
AATCCATAATAGTGCAAACAATATGAATGATTTCTACGAAATCTGGAATCTTTGTTTAAAAGTCTTGATTTTATGTATTCACTAAATGATAAAGTCTGTGCTGAATAGCTTTGTCTGGGGTGATGCTCTCCATATTGTCCAGTTGGAAATAAAGTAGGGAAGCATAACAAATCAAGATGCTCTTGCCTATTGTCTATAGGCGCTTCTTTTACATTCATTAATTTATATTGACTGATATCAGAACCTGTTGCAATTTTACTATCAAGATTTCTAATGGTATATGCCGAAAGGCCTTCTAAATCTTGATCATTTGCTTTTTCAAGCATTTTACAAGTAGTATTGCTAACTACTTGTATAACATTTATAGACGATTCGTTGATGGAATCATCGTCTACATTTCTATAAAGCCAATTTATTTCTTTTAATTTTCTTAGTGCTGCTTTTATTTTATTCACATCAACTAGGCTACGCCAGACATTATTTGATTTAGTAGGCTGTCCATTAATAATAATATAAAGTTCTGGATTAGGCAAATGATTAGAATCTATACCAACCTCATTTAAAGTTTCCATGGTTTTTTCTAATGGAAGAGGTAAATAAACATTGCACCTTTCAGAGCCTTCAAAGAATTATAGGCAGGTACTTTTAAGGTGTGTGTGCCTAGCCTAACAATTGTCTGAAAACACTGGGCTCTCTGTATTAACTGGCAACTTAAAGGATCCAAATTTTCTAACTCTTTGGGTAGTGGCTCACACTTTAACCCATTGAGCACACAACGTGCTGGAACTTCATTTTTCCTAATAATAGGTTTACAATGATTACAAATATACATAACTTTATTTAATGCTGTAGGATCAGTCTCTCTAATGTAATCTAATAGGATATTCCAAACATCGCTATCTAAATTTTTAGCTTCAGTGACAGACTTAAAAGCCTCTCACAGCTGCAACAAGCATTAACAGCCTGATCAGACAAAGCTTTCTTAAATTCATCAATAGCATCTGAATACTGAAAATAAAGTACATTATCTAAGTTTGGTATTCTAAATGGGTCATCTTCTTCACCATCATTTATAGCGTAATACACATTATCAAATTCAGTCTCATCGGCTTCATTAATTTTTAAATCTATCAATTGTGCTATATCACCATCAGCAAGGGAAGAGTCAATGTTAAATGGGCATTTCTAGCAACATACAAGTGTTTCAAAAGGCGTCTCAATGAAGGATAATGAACAGATGCATTGCGTAAAATACGCAGCATGCTTTTACATTCAGTATCATTACTACTACACACAATAGGATGGCCTATCCTTTCACAAACAATTTCTGAATATTTTAAATATTTTTCAACATTATTTTCATCTTTTTTAACAATTACCGTTACATTAGGATTATCAGAGAAATCACGTTCATGTACTTGATCTATTTCTTCAACATGCAGGGATTTTTTCATATAATAATTATTAGGACAATTATCACATGCATCTAAATGCTTCCTCAATTCTTTAATGGGTTCATCAAAATATCGTCTAACTTCAATAATAGAACTAACATCACTTTCTAATAAAGGCTTGCACCTGTCTGTACAGTGCCATTTGAGGGTAGGCTTTCTCTTATTAGTATACATTCTATTATTATCATCAAAATTGTCATCTTTAGAGTCACTATCATCGTTACATTCTTCTACTCTATCAATACATGATACATCAACAACTCCTGCTACGTAACAGATGCCATTTGTATCAACAGGGATTGCAATTGGACTATCTAATTGGCTATCAAAATCATCATTAGGATACAAATATGCTGATTCATAAAAATAAGGCTCACTATTCTTTGTGTGACATTGCTCACCAAAATCACTAAAGCTATTCAACTTCAATTTCCTAATGCTATTTGCTGCACGTATCAATACGCCTACTTTGTGAGATCTGTTTTTCAAAACTGATTCTAACAATATACTTGATGCAGCATTACATTTACTGTCATATGATGTGTTCTCAAAATCTATACCTTTCATACTTGATGGCAATAAATCAACAACTATTTCGGGGCTGTAATATAATGTTTCTTTAATTTTTATAAAATAATATTCCTTTGCTTCACTATTTGGTGCAGGTAATGAGTAATTTGAGCGTAATCTATACAATATGTGACTATAATTACGTTCGTAATAATCTTTATTTAGACGCCTTTTATTTTCCTTGATCAGTGCCACCTTTAACTTATCCATTTCATTATCAGAAAATTTATATCTCAGAAATTTATCTTTTGTAGCACATAATATTGCGTCTCTATTCATGTAATACCGTTTTAAGGAGTTTTGTTTTTGAAGGCCCGAATTTTTATTATAGCGTTCCTTTGATTTACTTTTTTGGGGGTTCGGATTGTTTTGATAATGATTCCTAGATGCTTCTTTCTTTGGTTGTGGATTCTTATGATACTGATCTCTAGACGCTTCTTTCTTTGGTTGTGGATTCTTATGATACTGATCTCTAGAGGCTTCTTTCTTTGGTTGTGGATTCTTATGATACTGATCTCTAGAGGCTTCTTTCTTTGGTTGTGGATTCTTATGATACTGATCTCTAGAGGCTTCTTTCTTTGGTTGTGGATTCTTATGATACTGATCTCTAGAGGCTTCTTTTTTTGGTTGTGGATTTTTTTGATAATGATTTCTAGAGGCTTCTTTTTTTTG
>NW_003546367.1:217823-219565 GCF_000090795.2 Amphimedon queenslandica | reverse complement strand
CATCTTACATCTATTATGATCCCTATACGCACTATTTTAAAATATATTCCTGTGTTTCTGCTCAATTCTACTCAACTCTAGCAATTTAACTTGTAGTGTCTGGCAGAGTTAAATATGAATTAACAAATAGTATCTCAATGTACTGAGTTCCAAGATACTCATTATCCAAGTATCCATTTGGGATTTCAAATCTGAACATCAAATATGACATTAACATCCCCACAATTGAACACGCCCTGCTAAATGCCCTAAGGAATGCATGTTAGCAGTATAAATAATAACTTTTGTGCAGACTGGTAGAAAGGTGACAGCATACTATATGCATTGTGTAGATCACCTACTAAAATTTTATTGGACAGCAAAATATGCATTGCAGAGACAAAAAGTGAGCAATGATGAGTGAAACCTGCAGGGAGAAAAAGAGACAACACAAGTATTTAATAAAAAAGCCACCAAGCTTTGTACTCAGATGCTTTATAGAAAAATATTTTCTCTTGATCTTGGAGATTGGTGGACTTCATTTGCTTTTAGTCGAGTAAGTATTGTGTTGACACTTGACTTGTGTTTACGCAAACCGAATGAAAACGTGGTTTAAACCAAAATTTCATAAGCTACTTGTGCACTACTTCAAAAAGGGAGTGCATATAATCTAAGGGAATGCTTTGATGAAAGCTGAGAAAATTAGAAATAAGAAAATAAAGTTTAACACCAAAAGTGCATACTATATTTTGCTCCGCTTTTTCTACCCATTGTGTCATTGGTTTCATTTTTTATGTGGTGATGATCATCAGGAGGGTATATGCAAGCATTATTGTTGATTGTACCTTTGTGCAAACTATAGAAACAGCCATACTCACCATTAAAATGTTTTGTATTGGTAGCTGCAGCTTTGCCTGGGAGATTATAAATTCTTATGATGACCTTTGCATTAATAATAATTTCTGATGAGCCCAGCTGCAATGATATGACTCCCTGAAGTGCAGCTATGCTACTTACATTTGGTTGCAACATGAAGTTAATGTTAAGGTTTTTTTTACTGAACCATAACGAAGCAACTACAGTACCGCTCAGCTATAACTTTACTTATTGTGTACATGACACTAGTGCAGCTTCTCTATACGCTCAAGGCACAGTAGTGCAAAGTATACGCGTAGCACCTGTATCGTGTATTTATCATGTACATCATGTATCTTATCACGTTCTGTGGTGCACTAGTGTATTGTAGTGCAGAGTACACTTGGAAGTGGCATGGTCTTTATATATGTGTAATATTATTTTAATGTGTCAATATATGTTTTGATATGTCTACAGATGCATGTATGCATTCATAAAGTAAGTATAAAGTAGCACGCATGCTCACTAATCTGGCGCGTGAAATAAGGGAAATACGTTTACTATATATGAGTTGCTACAACTAGTCTACATCTACGCCAACATCTAACCTCTTTTCAACAACAAATTCGACAATGACAGCAAGAACAGTAGCCTCTATAACAAAAAAGTTTTATCTCCTGGAATTTGAGGATAAAGGCCTAATTGTAGTGCCAGAAAATAATTTAGATGGATCATATGCCATAAATGACAGGTTGATGTATAAAAACTATGAATGCCACGTAATTGACAAAGGTGAGTACAGGACCTACAGTTTCTTGTTAACATTGTTGTATTAGGAAGTGAGAAAAAGATGCAAAATGAAAGAAGAGCAGTATCTGGATGATGACGTACGTTTGTTATCAGTGTGT
>NW_003546367.1:212895-214625 GCF_000090795.2 Amphimedon queenslandica | reverse complement strand
TTTTGGCTTATGGTGGGTGCGAAGAAAGTATTTTAACAACCCCCATAAATTCTCGATAGGATTCAAATCTGGACTTTCTGCTGGCGTTTTCCACCAATTGTTATAATGATCCTCAAAGTATGATTTCACAAGGTGGCTAGTTACTTGGGATCAAGGACGGGTGTATTTGGGGTTAATAATGATAATGGTGTATGTGGGGGCGATAGCTGTCTTTTTATTTGTTGTGATGATGTTGGACCAGGGAAAGGAAGAAGCGGGGATGCTATTAGGGAATTTTATACCAATGGTGGCGATCGTTGGGGTAGCTGTTTTATGGGAAGCAGCCTCAGGAGGAGAAGGGGTAGGAGTGGACTCCAATATCTCGCTTCAAAATCATCCCTGAGGGATAGGGGGACACCCCGGAGGAGATATAGAGGCGATAGGCCGGGTGGTGTTCACAGAGTATAGTTATATATTATTATCTTGTCGGAAGCGATACTCACCATCAGGGAAGTGGCTGCTAATGAAAGGAAGGAAGCCATCCCGTAGAATAGTACGATATCTTCCTCATCGAGTCTCTCCTGAATTGACTGAATTGAACAGCCTTGAGTTCTTAAAAGAACTATTCGTCTTGTTTCAACAAAAACTCTTCCCATTTTGTTTTCCTCCAATAATGATTATGGAAATGTTATTCGTCCCTTTTGACATCAGTGCTCACGTTTGGCACGTGTTTAACGTGGCCGTGCACGTGCACAATCGCGTGCACGTTCAGCATGCGCTGACGTGCATAGTGATTCTTTACAAGCGCCAACTGCACCTCGTGCTGGAGATCACGTATGTAAAAGTAAAGTTATAGCTGAGCAGTACTGTGCACAAGTTCAAAAAGGGAGTGCATATAATCTAAGGCAATGCTTTGATGAAAGCTGAGAAAATTGGAAAGAAGAAAATAACGTTTAACATCAAAAGTGCCTACTTTATTTTGCTCCGCATCTTGTACCCATTGTTACTTGTTTAATTTTTTTGTTGTGATGATCATCAGGAGGGTATATGCAAGCATTATTGTTGATTCTACCTTTGTGCAAACAATAGAAACAGCCATACTCACCATTAAAATGTTTTGTATTTGTAGCTGCAGCTTCGCCTGGGAGATCAAAAATCCTTATGATGATCTTTGTATTAATCATAATTTCTGATGAGCCTAGCTGCAATGATATGACTCCCTCAAGTGCAGCTATGCTAATTACGTTTGGTTGCAACATGAAATTAATGTTTGGGTTTTTTTTGACCAAACCATAACAAAGCAACTATAACATATCACCTTTCGCACGCAAGTGTGGGAGATACTGGTCACCATTAAGTGTCCTAGCCAAAAACTTCCTTTCGAAGATTTAGAGACAGGAACTCCATCTGTTAGTAGAATTAGACCAGTATTGTGATGAAATGACAAAAAACGACCAGGAGACATAAAGTCAGCAAAACCCTTCTCATTGTTGTAATAATAATTATGTCTTGAATGTAGCTAGCATCTGCATTTGTTTAAAATGAATGTTGGAAAAAATTATGTTTCTCTATATTAAAAACATAAATTCTTATGAGAGCAACTGTCTCTTACCATACAATTTGATTCAATTGGAAGGACCAATAAATCACAGATTGTACCTTTTCAACCTTCGTTTCTGCATTTCTTACCTCCTTCATCTGATAGCTGCATCTCATGGCAATTTGATCCATAATGATATACAGTGCACTCA
>NW_003546367.1:203674-210434 GCF_000090795.2 Amphimedon queenslandica | reverse complement strand
CATGGCAAGCTGCAAGAATACATACACGTACTGTCGTTTGGCACAAAACAATTGCCACCAAAAGTAATACTAAGCGACGAAAATGTATTTGGCAATAGAGAGAAAAGTGATGAACTATTGTCCTTCACTTTAAAACAAGCTGTTATAGAAAAAACTGAAGATATAATTCAGTTTAAGATTAGCACAGATGACACTAAAGCTAATGATACATGTAAAATTGGATATTGTAACTGAACTCCTACAGTGACAATCATTTTATTTTAGATGATGCTGCAAAATCATTACCATGTCATTCACCTGGTTCACTTTGTACATTGCCAGAAAATAAGGGTGAATATCAGTTTTCACTACTGTGTTTGTCATAAATTCTTTTTCATTTATAAAGATTTTAGATTTTGCATCAGAGATAGTTGTAAATGGTAGATAGATGTATTGTGTAACAGTGTGAAGTCATAAAATTTTTATAGGACAGGACACTTTTAGATTTGACACTCCACATACTTCTAAAATAGATTCTAATATTATTCCAGAGCCTGAAAAAACATTCCGACCTTAAAAACTTTCCAATAATTTTGCTTAATTTTTTATCCTATCTCTGTGTTGCTCAACTATTTTGTCTGAACATAATTTTTGAAAAAACTATATAACTTGTCCTACTGCTGTGTTTCCCACAATGCATGCAAAATATGCAACTGCTTCATGAGCTGACAAGGACAACATTGCAGCATTTTTTAAATACATGACATTTAAAGCAAGTGTTAAAGTTTTTAAAAAAACTGACTTAATCAAATTGAGCTTTGAATAAATACACAGCATAAAAACAAGTATAAGTATCAGAAAGAAACTATTAACATAAAGAATTCATTTTTTAATTTAAAAAAAATTTGGCCCATGTACCTGCATTATGTATAGTAGAAGGTTTTTGCTCCAATTTTTGAGCAATTTGAAAATTTGTAAAACATCAAAATTTCATTGGTCACAAAGTGTGCTTAAAAAGTTCAGAGATTTGTATGTGTTATAGATCTAGTACCTGAGATTGATGGTGTCTCACAAATGACTTACTTGCTACTGCTAATTATCCGTACAGTCAGTCTTGGTATTGGGTGCAAGTAATTTCTACAATCCTTTATTTGTTTCCAGGTGGCTCAACCATTATATTTATAACCATTAATAAAGTTAATATTGATATTAGGGCCTATTGCCTGTCTCCCTCTGACAGGCTCACACAGCTTCAGTAGTTTTTAAAAAAATTATGTGAATTTTCTATTTTTCATTTTTGATGAAATTTGGCCAAATTAGGGCTTAATTTCAGGGCAAATTTACAAATTGGTCAAAAATCCAAATATGTAAGTTCAGACTTTCTACACAGCATATAAAAATGTGTGTATCAGGAGAAATTATTGAAATGAAGACATTTCTCCTTGCAATTTTTGTCTAAATACCCTACACTGTACCATGTTTTAGCCACAACTTTTGAGCTACAAGAAGCTGCTTGACAATTATGCCAAAATCTTGTGGGAAACTGTCTGTCAGTTTAATTAGATGGCAAACCTAATTAAGCAGTGTTGAGACTCAATGTCTGAATATTGTTTGAATGTAATTTCAGACTCTGTATGACACTTTTACTTTACAGAGTTTCAAGCCACATAAATCAATGTCAGAGCCAATGGTAATTTTAATATTTTAAGATTTTTAATCATTATTTTTTACAGAAAAGTGTTAGAAGTTTTGACTATCCTTTGGCAATTGATTTTAACTCTTATAGCAGCTAATAACACCACATGGCGAACAAGTGTGGGCACTGCTATTGGCTAGCAACACCAAGCGGAATCTTGGACACTATGGGGTGCCATTTGTAAAACAAAATTACTATAGCAACATGACTTTCGCGCACTTGCACATGTGTCATATGCATCGCACATAATGATTCAATATGATTCAATGCCCTTGAATTTGAATATCTCCCCTTGTTACTTTACTCAGTCTATCTCTCTCTCTAACTTCTAGCTCTACTCCCTCATCTTGCAAGTGGGATATCTCCCATTCTTTTTATGCTCTCTAACACTTGCTTCTTCTACTTTGTCATGTCCTTCTACTCTTTCATTTGTCAGTCAAGCCTTTTGTCCTCGTCAGTGATAGATAATCCAACATAGCAAGCTTTTTTACGACTTTGTCTAAATTCTTTCTTGATTATGAAAGATGTGAACGGAAAGAAGTGGATATAGATAGAGTGACCTGTTCTAAAGATTCTGCGAAGCACTATTGTTCCGCTATAACTGAAATTTCTGATTTGAATTCCTGTTTTATGCCTAGTGTTGTGTTGGAAGATAATGAATCAGTTATAGTTAGTGATATAATGTCTGGTGCGGAGGCTTTAAACCTGAGTTAGATTATATAGTTCACAAATGCACTGTCAAAGAAGAGTCTTTGTTGAGAAGTTGTGGTGCATCAGTTAAAACATTACAATTTTTATTAGATGTGTTTTTTAAGAATGCTAGGGATGACTTGAATGAGAATATCTGCAATTTTTGGAGTTTTAAGAATGACATTATATTTGAAGCAGAGGGATGCCGGCATTATAGATAACTTTAAGTATTCAATTATTTCTGATTCCAAACTAGAGAAAACGGTTGAAGAAATTATGTTACAAATGCCAGAGACTGCAGAGATGATTACTGGAGTTCTGCCGTCAAACGGTATTAATGTTCAACGTCATAGAATTAGGAAGGCTCTTTACCCAATAAAAGCAGTGTTAAGCTGGCACAATGAAGTTAAACATCACACCTACAGTGTTCCAAGAACAATGTGATTATGTCATATAGGTAAGCTCAGATAGTAAAATGTTATTCTTTTTGGAATTATAAAAGTTGACAGCTTCTATATTTAGCAGCTTTCTTGATTACATTACAATAGTGTTTTTTTAGTTATGAATTTTTATTTTAGTTTAGCTACAGTTATAATTACCACAAACTCTTTAAAAATTTGATACTTAGTTTAAAATTGATGAAGTATTGGAGTGAAATTGTTATAAACCTTAAGAATTATTGTATCGATGTTTGAGAATTTAAATAAATAAAGAAAACCATTGCTATCCTGACCTCACTATCATAGATCCAAGGCTCTTGTTAGTAGGTGGAAAATTACAACTAAGTAGGAAACAATTTTGAGAATGAATTTTAGTAGAAAATTTGAATTAAATAGTTATTTTGAAATTTAGAACGCTGTACTAATAGTTTGTTACCTACAGCTAATAATTGTTTCAATACAGTTTAAACTTTTTTGAGATAAAATTTAGTTTTAGTTACCTGAAGTTACTTTTTATTGAAGAATAATTATCTAGTTGGTTTTAAATCTATAATTTTTTTTGTTAGCTATAGTTTCTTTAAGAGAAGAAAAAAGTCTAAGCTAAGAGCATTTTTGTTCTAATTACAGTCAAACTAAGACAACACTACCACTGACATACTGTGCACAAATACGTTGTGATTATACTTTTATTACCTTGCAGATGAAAACCATAAACTGATTCGGTGATTTAGAGTGATACATGGGGGAATCGATAGATATTCAAGATTAGTGGGTTTTTGAAAGCAAATACTGACAATAAATCAAGTAAAGTTTCAAATGCTTTTAAGCAAGCTGTTTATACGAGCATGCGCAGTATAAAAGGGGGGTGGTCTGCCCAAAAATGGAAGCAAATATTCAAAATGGCTATTACACATGATAAAGATCTTGATAACATCAGTTGATTTACATAGTAACAGTAAAAGGAAGAGGCTACAATTGCCTGGCCTCTTATTTCCACATGTTTCTTGTTCTTATCTTCTGACTAAATCACAGTTAAGTTGTTTATAGCGAGTCATAGTGAAACAGGCCGAGCTTTAGGACGATCAAGGACTCATTCAGGACGACTTTTAACATCGAGTTTGAGTCTGCCGAAGAGAAAGGTGCCTTTAGTCATCATTTAGAAGATTTTCAATCCTTGCTATCTAAGAACAAGCTAGATAGCTTTGGTCTGTTGACAGCCATGTTGAATTTTATAGTTTTAGTTAAAGCTGCATGATGCATGGCTCTTTTGAGTCTTCTGCTGGTAGAGGGAGTTAGTAAAACTGTCTGTACTCTTCTAAGAGCTTTTTTAGATCTTGTGGATGCCTGTGGTGCTTGCATTCTGTGATTCTTCACTGCCCATTTTTAATTACATTCTAAAGCCACCCGCCATATTTAATTGACTGGGCAGCCCACCCCCCTTTTATACCTGTGCTCATGCTCGGTGCTGTAACAATCATCACGTAAGGTGGAGCAGTGGTTATATTCTGCACATGCTCGTTTAAGCATATGGCTTGCCTTCTCGTGTTCGCAGAGACAAAGGTAAGACAATATGGCTGTAGAAAAGTTTATGCTGCAAAAACATGGCATGGCATTCATAGACGGAGTATGGTAGTTGGCAGATAAGTGCACAATCATAGGAGAGGTTGTGGCGTGATGTATTTTGTGCAGTTACACAACTCTTAAATCGCCTTTTTATACCATGGAAGAAGGTATCCTTTATATTTGCAATGAAAGCCATTAGTTTGCATTGCATTGTTTCTGCACTTCGAATAAACCAAGCATGGAATGTATTTATATCTGGCTGATATCACCACTCCTTAAGCAGCTGTCATCAGAGAACACCTATGCAAATGCATACAAAAAAATGGTGTTCCTTAATCACAATGGTGTTCCAGCATTGGACTACACTGCCCCAGTAGACACAGAAGAGTTTGACTTTGAAGATGACTTGGATGACATGCAGTCAGATGATGACACTGTTAAATGTCCCTGTCATCAGTGTCCATCATGATACAGATGTTTTAAAATCGTTGGTAAACCCTTTACAGGAATCTGCAAATTTTGGAATGAAACTATATCTACTGACTGTTGACTACGTAAATATGTTTTTGGTTTACTTCCTGTTTTGTTACCTATTTGCAATTTTCACCTACATCATTGATGTGTAATAATGAAGCACACTTCTAATTTTTTAAAATTAACAAACCAGCAGCTGGTTCTAGAGGTTTATCATTATTATTGCCCAATAAACTGCTGAAGAACTGGTGTGTAGATATCACTGCATTAGTGGTCTCAAAGGTACTTGCTAACAAGCGTAACAGTTTAAAAATATTTCTATAATTGATTTCACCACCGTGCATGTACAACTGGGTTCCTATTAAGACATATGAAGGTTCTTTTTACCTTCTACTGCTTCTAGAATAGTTTTTACAAAGTGTCTCTATGTTCTTTTGCTGTTAGAAAGCTCATATCTTTGTTCCTTGTGCGAACCGCCATTTTGTTTGCCGTGACTACACCCACTCACGTAGCGTGGGCGGGTGGTTGCTAAGGCTTGTTATTTCTCCAATACAATGTGTATAGAAAAAATGAAGTGTTGACATACAATCAAATATATATTGCACACGGGTGAAATCAATTATAGGACGACATGGAGGCTTTGCCCCCAGGTCGTGAAAACTACCACTATTTCACTGCAGATTAATTGATATAAATAATGTAAATTAATCCTTCAGCAGTTGACTGCATGGCTATACTCAAAATCTCCCATATTCAACCTTTCAGCTGCATGCTAGTGGCATTTACATAACTATACTTAAGGGCCAAACAAATGTAAAACTACAAATTTTGATACAGACTTGCAATCAACTTGTATTATTGCTGAAGTGGTATAACTTAACACCAAAATCACTTCTCTTAAGTCTTATTGTGTAAACCTTTAGAACTCTAGAGCTAACACAGATCTAAAACTCAGTCCTAGGTTTTACAACAACAAAGACACAGCTGATAAGTAATGCTAATCATGCAGTTTTAAGCCTGTTCTTATCTTGAGC
Source organism: Amphimedon queenslandica (assembly GCF_000090795.2). Taxonomy (NCBI): domain Eukaryota; kingdom Metazoa; phylum Porifera; class Demospongiae; order Haplosclerida; family Niphatidae; genus Amphimedon; species Amphimedon queenslandica. The sequence continues at coordinate 204,558 of NW_003546367.1, read as the reverse complement.
ATTGTAAAAGCTGCCTATTCCTGGCTAATTATGTCCTTTCTCTCTATTCACTGCATGTAAGTTTAGATAAAGATTACTAAATAAATTGTATGTATGTTGATGCCTGCAGGTTAAAAAGGGGCCACAATGAAAATTTTATTTGAGATGTAACAAGGAATAAATGTAACAAAGCAGAAATGAACAAAGCATATATGATAACAATGGATAAATGTTTACTAGTACTGCTGTTCCTTCTTATCACAAATCCAGTCACATAGTCAATCTCACGAATGGGAATGAGTGTGAACATGGCTCCATACCTCGTAATAGACTTAAAATGATAATATTCTCTGAACAAAAGAGCTTCATCTCTAGGATTAAAATATCGTCTCCACAGGAAGTTGAATAATCCTTTTTTTCCCTAAACTTAAAGAAACTGGTCATTTCATCCTTATTCATAATAAAAAATGATCAGCTCTCTGAGGCACATTATGACAACTTTCTTTCCTCCATAAATACCATTGATATACTATATCCCAGTTCAGTTTGGGATGGAACTGGAAGCAGCTGCGTGGAATTTGAAAAATTTAGGTATGTCACAAAAATGACGTATTTTAATGATATTCATAGAAGAATGGCTGCTGTGTTGTTTCACTCTTAAAACAGTCTTGCTGTTGCTGATAAGCAGTACAACAGCTACTGGAGTCAACTTGTCTTCATAAAGGCCATCATTATCAGAAGATCTTTGCTCTGTTTGCTTTTTAAAACAAGAATTATCAGTTTGCGCTCTCGACCACATGTGCTTATGGAAACTATGACGTAGATAAACTGTCATAAAACGTCATTTTGGTATGCCATTGGGTTTATAGGGAGACCCAGTTCTCTGGTTCCCAAGAGCTGAGAGA
>NW_003546367.1:192108-203558 GCF_000090795.2 Amphimedon queenslandica | reverse complement strand
TATCAATGCAAAAACTTATATTACCAGAGCGACTTTCAATTATACAGGTACAAAGTTAATATTTTTTGCATGTCAGAGACTTTGCTAGTATTAATAATTGCAATGAAGAGATAATTTGTTAATAGTTATATAACATAATTACTAAATTAAAAAATGTAATTATATATTCTAACTGCAACATCTGCAAATAATAGTATTGTTACCTTAAGGTACATGCATATGTGTTATATACCTAATGCTTTGAAGTTGTGAGGATTTTGCAGACAATAGGAGTGGTCCATTGCCAAAGAAGTCAAGCATAGTTTCTCCAACAAAATTTGCAATATTTTTTAGCCTTGAACATAGCACCACTTTTGGTGGTTGTTATCATTTTGAACCCAGCAACTGTCAGGGAAGAAAACAAAGCAATAATCTTCTCATTCACTATCTCTTCATTATCATAATTATGGCTCAATCATTCAGCTTGTTATGTTTCCTGAGTCTCTCAATGAACATTTTGTGCCTCCTCTTGGAAGAGTTTTAGTGCCATGAGGCAGCAACATTACGAGAATGGGCTTTATGTTCCACAGCACCATTTTACTTGGATTTCCTTTGCTTTGTGTTGGAGAGAACTTGGATAAGGTACCATGTCCAGTTTTAGAGGACGACACTTTAGAAGCAATTTCAACTGCCAAAATGGATGAATTATATTCTTCACATATTTTGGTTGTATCCTTGGCATATCGTTGTGGAGTGACATCACTTAAGAAATATTCTTGTAAATTACTACACAATAGGCATAAAATCTTGCCACTCATGTCATGGGTAGATAGACATATTAAATATTAGGTAACTATAATTAATGATTTATTGTAGTAGAGCAAAACTATCAGTAGTTAACTGCAATTTTTAAACAAAACAACCATGCTATAAAACAACATTAAAGCAATTGACAGTGTGTTTGCATTTTAAAGGTAACATTAAGTTACCATCTTTCAAATCATAAAAGTCATTTCATAATTTTAGCGCTTGTAATGCCACCATAGTCATTATTTTTTTTTCCAGTTTCTATTTACCTAAAGTGAGTATGATTAGAGCTAATAAACTTTCATTACTTACCACTACTGGCTTGCAGCTAAAATATTGTAAGAGCCTTACCTGCCTATAATTGAAATTAACATTTGCAAAAGTTTACATGATCATTGTAGACTTACTTATACTCCTGGCAAAAGGAAATGCCATGTTCCAAAACTTAGAATAAGCTATACCTAGCAGCAGGCAGCAACATCATTGATGTGTGTTGCTGAAATTCAACATGGGCATAGTCTGGAAGCAAAATAATCAATGATAATTTCTTATTTTCTCAACTTTTTCAATGTTATTGCTTTATCAAAAACTTCTACAAACCTGTACTAACATGATAAAAAGGACTGCGAAGTCACATCACTTTGGTTTTAGGTGTTTTCCTTTGAGCGATTGAACATCAGGATTGTAGAGATTTCATGTCTTCTTTTCGTGACTAGAGATGCTTCAAGTCTTATTTATGCTTTTAGTAGGAATAAAAAGGCTCCAGACATCTTCACACCTCTGCAAAGAGTTTAATGGTTTAAAACCAGCCCAGCAGCAACCACCCTAAAGCGGAAGTGTTTTGTTTGCAAGGAAGTGGGCAGGTCAAACAAAAATGGCTGTTAATGAGTCTGGTTGTTTATCGCTTTGTTGGCTGTTAGTGTTACTCGTATCGTAGCTTCTTTCTACACATTTTGTTCTTTTCAAACCCAAAAAGGCCGTGGGATACTTTAATGATCAAAGTATTTGTGTTTTAATTTTTGAAGTTGGGCCATTGTCAACTCACCTCACGGCCACATGAGACAAAGATACCTGTTATTTCTAAACTGTAAGTTGGACAATTCTTTTTATTTTGTATGTTAGCATGATAGTAAATGAACATATAAATCAACATAATATGACATAATGCATCAAGAAACAAAGTCGTCAGTTTATACTGTCAGCTGCATGTGAATATTAGTGCTATGAAATATCTAAAGTTTTATGAAAATCTGTATTATCTCTAATTCTAAATCATCATCGGAGCTTTCTTTATATGAACTTTTATCGTCCATATCAATGGCCTGTGTTGCCGTCTGTGCCACAGCGCTTATTGCATTTTAGCAATAGCAGCACTTGCATCCTTGTCCACGATAAGAGTTCTTTTGCCTATGACCACTTTTCCCTGTTGTGCAACCTATCTTACATTTACATCCACAAGGAAGGAATTAAGTATTTTGTCATCGATTTTTGTACTTCAGGTTCTTCCCAATCAAATTCATGTGAGTCATCACTTAAAAAAGCCATCCATTACTTTCAGGTGGACCGAAATTAATAGATATGTCAGGCAAGTAAGAATTTTGCCGCATTGCACAAATGTATGTTGATCTTAACCAATGATGCCAGAGAGAAGTCAGAAATAGTAAAAATTGTTCTTCAGATGTTGTGTTCAACAACAGCATTTCTAATTATTTCTATTATTCTTAATTTGTATCTTTTCTGTTAATGATGTGTCAAAAAATTGTGGAGTTGTCTTGGTGCCTCTGATTGATGAAGAGAGATACATGATGATATTTTCTTAAAATAAGCAGTTCCCACTAGTCGTAAAAATGCTAGAAGTCCTTGATCTCTGTTGGTTTGCTCAAAATCTCCCAATGAGGCTACTGCATCCCTGCCTGCAATGATGAAAATTGAAAGAAACAATTAGAAAATGATTCCTTCCCTATAGATGTAAAATAACATTTTTTGGAATACCTTCTGTGGATTAAGATGATGAATGTGGGTCATTTTGCAAGGCAGTTAACAAGTTGTTTACACAATTGTAAGTCTTTACATGAGTGTTAAGTGGATTTATTTGTATATTTATGCTCTTTGTGAGTTGTTGGCAAATTAATAGTCCAATGTTGTAAATGTCAGTGTATATTTGTATCTTCAATGCTGTGCTCATTTTGACATGCCTCCACATTCTTAAGTCAGCTTCAAAAGTATTAGATGAATAGTGGATGTCTTGCTCAGGAACATTGTTGATTCATGAAGTAATCTTCAATGGGGCTATTCCAGTCTCATTGCCAAAGCAACCAGCAAAATATCATTTTATTCTCTTCTAACCAAAATGAACCATTCTGTAAAATTGAGAGATCAATTGCTTTTATGAGTACGTACTTACACTCCCTGCACTAAATTTTGTCTGGCCATTTTAATGAAATTGCTGAATGTGGTGTTAATTTAGTGTGTTCGTGTGCAGTTGTTTCATTTGTGGAATTATCACGATGATGACGCTCAAATTATTTTGGGTTGAAGCCATTTTTATCTAAGCTGTCAAAAATTAAATGTAACTGCAGTACTCCTTTAGCTTCATGCTCTATTACAAACCTTGTAAAAGGAAACTTGGCATATTCTGCAATTGATTGTATCTTCGTAATGGTTTGGTATTGATTATGAACATTACATCTACTGTAACAATCTCGGGTACACATGAAACTTCTGTACCAAAAACTGATGCTGAAGCACTCGCATACCCTTATTTCAATTTAGTAGTCCAGTTGATTTTTGGGGAATCCCTTTTTCATGTGCTAGAGCCCTGGGTAAATTGAGTATTGCTCTGTTGATTTTGGTAGGCCTGTGCGTTCACTCCATGCTATGCAGCTCTTTAAGTATTTAATCATTTGTTGAGTTACCGTCAATTTATGAGAGGTTTTTTGTTTTTTTTTGTGTGAAATGTACTCATAGTTAGTAATTTCTTTTATGAATGGTGCTATTGCCTTCTGTCATCTTTACATCAACTAAACTATGCCACACATTATTTGATTTAGTAGGCTGTCCATTAATAATAGCATCAAGTTCTGGATTAGGCAAGAAATTAGAATCTATACCAGCCTCATTTAAAGTTTCCATTGTTTTTTCTAATGGAAGGAGTAAATAAAACATTGCGCCTTTAAGAGCCTTTAAAGAATTATGTGTAGGCACTTTTAAGGTGTGTCTGCCTAGTCTAACAAGTGTCTGACAACATTTGGCCCTCTGTATTATTAACTGGCAAATTGAAGGATCCAAATTTTCCAATTCTTTGGATAGTGGCTCACAATGTAACCCATTGAGCACACGTGCTGGAACTTTGTTTTTCCTAATAATAAGTTTACAATGATTACAAATATGCGTAACTTTATTTAATGCTGGAGGATCATTGTCTCTAATGTAATCTAATAGGATATTCCAAACATGGCTATCTAATTAATTAGCTTCAGTGACAGACTTTTTTCTTAAAAGCCTCTCACAGCTACAAGCATTAACAATCTGATTATACAAAGCTTTCTTAAAATCATCAATAGCATCTAAATACTCAAAATAAAGTACATTATCTAAGTTTGGTATTCTAAATGGGTCTTCTTTTCCATCATTTATAGCCTAATACACATTATCAAAGTCAGTCCCATCAGCTTCATTAACTTTTAAATTTATCAATTGTGCTATGTCACCATCAGCAAGAGAAGAATGAATAATATCTATTGTTAAATGGGCACTTCTAGCAGCATACAAGTGTCTTAAAAGGCGTCTCAACATAGGAAAATGAACAGATGCATTGCGTAAAATATGCATCATACTTTTACAATCAGTATCATTACTACTACACAAAATAGTATGGCCTATCCTTTCACAAACAATTTCAGAATATTTAAAATATTTTTCAATGCTGTTTTCATTTTTTTACCATTATTGACAAAAGGTACCGTATGGCGGATAGGAAAATTGGTCTTTAGAGCGTAAAAGATGGAAGTCCAGGGCTCCATTTATGATAAAATTACTGCAGAGAATGCAAAATGATACTATGTCACTTTTAGCAACAATGCTTGACTAACAGAGCACTCAGGTTGATATTTATCGATGAATTTTAAAATCCGCCATAAGGTACCTTTTGTCAATTATAGTCACAATTATCGTTACGTTTGCAGGTACCTTTTGTCAATTATGGTCATAATTATCGTTACATTTGCAGATACCTTTTGTCAATTATGGTCACAATTATCGTTACATTTGCATTATCACACAAATCATGTACATGCTCTTGATCTATTTCTTCGATCTTGTCATACAATGCTTATTAGGACAATTATCACTTGCATCTAACTTCAATGATAGAACTAACATCACTTTCTAATAAAGGTTTGCACCTGTCTGTACAGTGCCATTTGAGGGTAGGCTTTCTCTTATTAGTGTACATTCTATTATTACCACAATTGTCATATTCAGAGGCACTATTATCATTACATTCTTCTGTTCTATCAATGCATGACTCATCAACAATCCCGGCTACATAACAGATTCCATCTGTATCAACAGGGATTGCAATTGGACTATCTAATTGGCTATCAGAATTATCATTACAATACAAATATGCTGATTCATAAAAATAAGGCTCACTATTTTTTGTGTACCATTTCTCACCAAAATCACGAAAACTATTCAATAATTTCCTAATGCTATTTGAGGCATGTATCAATATGCCTACTTTGTGGGATCTGTTTTTCAAAACTGATACTTAAAATAGACTTGATGCAGCATTACATTTACTTTCATATGATGTGTTCTCAAAATCTACACCTTTCATACTTGAAGGTAATAAATCATCAACTATTTCGGGCTGTATTATAATGCTTCAATAATTTTCGTAAAATAATATTCCTTTGCTTCACTATTTGGTGCAGGTAGTGAGTAATTAGAACGATATCTATACAACATTTGACCATAATTACGATCATAATAATCATTATTTAGCCGCCTCTTACTTTCTTTATTTAGTGCCATTTTTTATTCATCCATTTTGTTATCAGAAAATTTATATCTAAGAAATTTTTTTGTAGTATGTAATTTAAAAACAAAGTGGTGACTCAGAAGCAGAACAAGGTTCTGAGCTTTGTAGCCAGAATAAAACAAATATGATGTCTAAAGTATTCTCAAGAATCACTAGAAGGTAGAAACCTATGTAAGTCTTAGTTATTTGAAATAAAGAAGTAAACACAATTGCTGCCATTGGACTGGCACTCAGTGAAGCCTTCTTCCTCATTGCAATTCAAACTATATATATATATATATATAAATGAACTACAAGTGACTAGGCTCAAGTAAATAAAGTAAGACAATGAAAAATAGTTTTAATCTTCCATAAATAGTTTACATGCTTTCTCACCTTACTTATTAGAATAGGAATTCTGAAAAATCAACGGAGCAAGATTGCTGCCATAGTTAAGGAATATCATATATGGAAGATTGAATAGTGGAGACCATACAAGCCAGATCCACTAGTCAGCCCATCCACACACACATACATCAACTGGTGAACGTGACTACACCATAGTTTAAAATATTATAATAAAATGCTATTAATTGAATAAACAAGTGTTATACAGGTATATATAATGGCTTATAGTAGTTCACTAGTTATTATTGGTGAGTATTAGTTCAATGATATGTAAAAGTCTGTCTAATTGGTTCATTACATTATTATTTCCCTGCCACCATCCCCTTCCTCTCCCTCCCATTCCACTCCCTCCCCGGCCCCTTCCTCTTTGGTGCGACGGTCTAAACTGACTGCGAGCCTGAAACTGCTCATGCCGGGCCTTCCACCTTTCTCTCCCTGTTCCTCAATTGTTCCCTGGCCTGCCCCGTTCTCCCCTTCCTTTCCCTGGTCTCCCTCCTGTCCTGGGCACCTCTACAAGGAGACCCGCCACCTCTACCACCCCTCTCCCAGCTCTACCCTCTCCCCGTCCTCTCCTGGCTGTCCCTACTTGGCCGCGACCGCGATCTTCACGGTCAGTAGCTACATCATTGGGATGCCCGTCTTCCCGTCTTGGCGGTTGTGTTGGAGGTGGTCTTATTGGAGGTGGTCTTATGGGAGGTGGTGGTCTTCTATCTCCTAGTAGTGCTGAATCATCTCCGGGCTCATGTAGAGGTACTGGTGGTGGTAGCCTATTTGGAGTCCCTAGTTGAGAGTTCATTTCTTCCTATTAAAGAATTATATCTTACTTTAATCATAATTATCATACAATCAATTACATCATTGTCGTAAAGTAGATTGTATTCTTCATTCTCTTCTACGACATCAACTTCAATACTACTACTCTGAAATCAGTGAATGCAGCCGTTGTAATTAATTGTTTAGGAGCCAATAGTAATAACTAATGTGTTAAGAATTAATTAATAGGTCTACAGTAGTTCATCCAATCAAATTAGACCACGTCTTTATTATTATTATTATTATTATTAGTCTATTATAACTAAGCAACCTATGTAAGATGCACAGTTTCAAAAATTACTTCAGTTAAGAAGATAAAAACTTCCATACCTCAAACGGTAGCTAAGCAGAAGTGAGTTTTACCCCAATGGATGCTTGCCAATAAACAGCACCCACACACTACAACAGTGTCGCCACGTGAAAAGCAAAAGAGGAGAAATATCATATTCTCTTTCTATGGCCCACCAATGAAATGTCGTGTACCTCTACAAGACATGAGTAATAATAAAAAGAGATGCATTGATTATTTAAAACAAAAGCAACGGGAGCATAGATCTAAAGAATCTCAAGAAGATAAGGCTAAAAGATTGAGAAAGATGTGGGAATATGCACAGAGGACTAGATCTATTCAAAGCTAACAAATCAGCAGATCACAGAGAAGCATGTCTAAGTGATCAAATACAGAGAAATCAGCAAAGATGTACCAATGATGAATCAGTAGATCACAGAGAAGCTTGTCTAAGTGATCAAAGGCAGTGAAATCTGGAAAGATTTATCAGGGAATTAGAGGCTCAAAGACGTCCAACTTACCTAAGTGAAAGATGTGCCAATGAGTCAGAAGCTCAATGAGAAGAACGTCTCTTAAATCTTTGTCAAATAAATCACGAAAGGAGAGCCTCAGAATCTGAAGAGCAAAGAGCTCAATGAAATCAAAGAATGTTGAAGTATCATAGAGAGTTATTGGTTAATCAACCACAGCAACAGCTATCTAGAGAACACCTCGAAAAATTTTCGAGGCCATTCGTTGTTGATGCACTCAGGTGGCTAAAAGCAAAAAATACTTTATATAGTGATGTAAATATTGATGAATCTATTATAGATAGCAATGACTGTTCTGACAGTAATAATGAACCTGAGCAAGGTACTAGCATTGAGCTTCCCCAAATTGAATGTTCGGTAGTCAGAACAGATCATACACTACAAATTTAGAAGCCATTGACTTCATTAGAAATGGATCATAATAATCAAGTTCATCAGCTTCCTCGAATAAGTGGCCAGCCAATACATTTATACGAAGATAATAGTGCAGAAGAAATGGCATTTCGATGTCCATTTCCAAATGAAGTCAATGGTCTTCATACAGCAAGAGACCGACCAATATCATTTACTGACTATATTCAATCACGTTTACTTAATGCTGATGCTCGCTGGTCTAGTAATATTCCATATTTACTATGGTCAGCAAATTTACTTTAAAAGATAAGATTACGTGATTCTGTATCAATTGCAATGCAAATTAGATCACCATCATCATTGGGTAGCACAGGGCGTATCACTGCTGTGAATTATTAAATGGAGATTTAAGTGAAAACCTAGAGCTTTCAGAAAATTCATGTTTTTAAGCGTAATATACGTGGTTCCTAAGCATACTGGAATAAAGCAAAGCTTGATTTGTTTGCCATGTTTAAAACACTAGGTCCACCTACTTTCTTTATCACAATAAGTGCAGATCATATGAATTAGTTTGATTTAATGTGTGTACTTGTAAAATGTGATGGAAAAAGCCTTAGTGATGAAGAAGTAAAAGAGCTGTCTACCTCAGAATGTAGAAGGTTACTAAGTAGCTATCCAGTGGTAGTAGCACATTATTTCTCTCATCGCTTTCAAGCTTTTATGAATCATATTAAATGGTGCTAGTAAGCCTATAGGTGAAGTAAAAGACTACTTTGGAGAGATGAGTTTCAACAAAGAGGCTCGCCTCATATACTTAGTTTATGGTGGGTAGAACATCCACCAGATCTTAAGACAGTAGAAGGTAGAAGGAAAGCTCTGGGTTTCATTGATAAATATGCTAGTTGTCCCATACCAAAAGATGGTGAAGATGATGATTTAAAAGATTTAGTATAGCGATTACAAAAGCATAATCATACACAAACATGTAAAAAAATAGACAATAGCTGCCGCTTTGATTACACAAAGAGGCCAAATGACACAACTTGTCTTTAAAGAAATGCGGACATTGGAAACAAAGCCCGTTTCTACATACTGAAACGTGAAGTAGGTGCTGAGATAATAAATCCATACAATCCAGACCTACTAAAAGCATGGAGAGCTAACATCGACATTCAAGTAGTAGGAAATGTCTATGGAGCAGCAAAATATGTATGCCATTATATGTGTAAAGACGAGCCTCAACAGATTAAACAACAGATAGCAAGAAAGCTAGACAAATTGACGGTAAATTGCAGCCAGAGACAAAAACTTTTTAAAATAGGAAACACTTTAATAAGTCACAGGATCGTCGGTGCTCAAGAGGCAGTATTTTGTACTACTGGTTTACATTTAAGAGGTTCTAGTCCATCACTTGTATTCATAAATACAAATAGGCCAGAGAAAAGAGGAAGACTATTTAAGTCAAATAGAGAATTAAGAGTTATGAGTACTGGAGATGATGATGTCTTCAATCCTGGTCCATTAGAGAGATATCAATCTCGTCCTGATGGAGAACCATATGACAGTATGAGTCTAGCACACTTTTCTGTATGGTACAACGTTGCTGATAAAAATTATGAGCCACTAACTTCTTGTGCCCAACCTAGATATGATCTAAAGAATGGTCTGGGAAAGATATATCTAAGAAGAAAGCTAGCATGCTTGAGATTACCGACAATAACACAAGAGTCTCATGGGGATAGTTAATAATTATAATTTAATCTTTCTTTATTTGCCATGGAGAAATGAGACTCTCGATTTAATTGGAAATCATGGCTCTGCTCATGCATCATTTGTAGCAAATAAAGATGAATTACAAGTATTAAGTACAGAACAACACACCTCTTGCTGATGAAGTACAATGAGCGACAGGGCAATTACGTGTACTAAATCAATGTGGCGATGCTGTGCACGCTCCTGTTGCTCCTTGTACTTCACACCAAAATTTTGAAAATAATATTGAATGTGATGGTTATGATCCAATATATGGCCATGAATTATGTCTCGATAATGTAGCCGCATTACGACCTGATGATAATAATAATCATCAAAATCTATGTGGTCAAAATATAGAACAAAATATTGGTGACATAGAAGATGCATTGACTCTGGACTCTATCTCAAGGCGTCACTTTTCAGACTCTGAGTTTGAAGCAACAATAACGAGTCTTAATGATTCCCAGAGAGTCCCTTATGAGAAGGTCCTTGAGTATTCAAGAGCAGTACATGATTTTCAAATGAGGACAAGAGAGTCAATGCCCAGCCCTTTTTGTACGTTTATAACAGGTGGTGCTGGAACTGGTAAAAGCCATGTTATAAGTGTCATCAAAAAGCATTTAGAAAGAGCTTATATTGGTGCTGGAAATGCTTGCATTTTAATGGCACCAACTGGTGTTGCAGCCTTTAATATTGGTGGATTAACTATTCACCAGGCTCTCAGTCTTTCTGTAGAGCATGGAAACTCCACTGGCTACAGAAAGCTTGGAGCTGAAAGATTAATGGAGCTAAGACAATCCTGGAAATATGTGAACACCATAATAATAGATGAGATAAGTATGGTCTCATACTTAACAATGTCCTTCATTCACCAGAGGCTAACTGAAATTAAAGGAACCGATGACTCTGAGGTTCTCTTTGGAGGACTGAATGTCATTGCAGTAGGTCACTTCTTTCAGTTGCCACCAGTGAGGGACAAATTTGTGTTTCAAGATGGCAGAGGCTATAATCCAGGCTCAACACACTTGTGGAGAGATGAATTCAAATTAATAGAACTAACTCAAAATATGAGACAATGAGGAGATACAGAATATTTAGATATTCTCAATCGCGTGAGAATTGGTTCTCAGACAAAGTCTGACATAAGTGTACTCCGATCGAGATTGACAAGTGGTATCAGGGATCCCATTGATGTCAGTCAGCCTCCATTTGTTGATGCATTATGCCTAATGCCTTTAAAAGAACAAGTAGAAGAATATAATGACAGTAGATTGACAGATTTATCATGCTCTAATAAAATATATAAATTTGATGCAAAGCATTCAATAGTAGATTCAACAACCCTAATTCCTGATGTAGTATCACATGAAGAAGTCCCAGAGTCGCTCATAACCTTCCAACGATAGAGATTGTGCTGGCTTATCAAGGTGAAGTGAAGTTAGCCTTGGGAGCACAGGTTATGTTTTGACGTAATATTATATGTGAGGAAGGA
>NW_003546367.1:189701-191484 GCF_000090795.2 Amphimedon queenslandica | reverse complement strand
AATGGAGCTGATGATGAAGCAAAGAAAGGGGACTTACCACAAAAGGTATATGTAATATTTCATGACCCACATGTAGGTCTAGCGAGCCATGTCACGATTGTTGATTCAACACAACAAGAAGCTGTCCCAATAGAACCAGTCATGGCCAAGTTCTATGGCAAGCAAGGAGTAACATTACAACATACACAGTTACCATTGCTACCTTGCTGGGTAGCTACTATACATAAGGTTCAGGGTCTATCTCTTGATGCTGCTGTAATCAATCTAGGTCCTAAAATGTTTGAGGATGGAATGGCATACGTTGCCTTAAGTAGAGTAAGAACACTCCAAGGAGTTGCTCTACTAGGACTAGTCGAAAAGAAAATCACATCATCAGCAGTAGCAAATGATGAAATGGATAGACTAAGGAACCATTGATTATAAATGATGATGTGTCTTCTGGGATAGTCAAGAGATAATACTAATACAAATTAAAACCACAAAAGTGTTGTGGTCTATATTATAGTATAATATACAACTCTTGACTCTGTTCATAATAATGGAATGGAGAATGGGGGATGGTGGGCCCAGAAGTAAAAGTCTCACTCTTTCTTTTAGTATTGAGTAAAGATAACATTAATAAAATCCAGCTCATTATAGTGGATAACGTATTTCATTACACTAAATAACATTAATGATTTGAGTGTATATTTATTATAGATGTATTATGATTTTGTTTGTACTGTATGTATACATACATACTATTTTTTGGATGTTTTACAAATGTAAAGTATATTGCAATTAATTAATACGTGCATATAATATTTTAGACGTTTGAATGTGTTTATCTTTGTATGTATGTACATCGTGTTCCTTTGTATTATCCTAAATTTATGTATAGACATGTATGCATATTTGTGTGTATGTACAATGCATGTATATGTCCTCTCTCTCTATCAAACAAAATCTCGCTGTTTGGAGTGATAATAAAATCAATATAATCTCGCTCTTTGGAGTGATGATAAGATCAATATAATCTCGCTCTTTGGAGTGATGATAAGATCAATATAATTTTGCTCTTCGGAGTGATGATAATATCAAAATAATCTCACTCTTCGGAGTGTTGCTTATTGGGGTCATGATAAGATCAATAATAATTTTGCTCTTCGGAGTTAAGATAAGATCATAAATAATGTCGCTCTTCGGAGTTATGATATGTATGATAATTGTTTGTTTGTGAACATTTGTGTTATGTGTTAGTATGAACGTCTAAATGTGCATGTATAAAATCAAAATAAGCATGAGTTAAAATAATAATAGTCAATTATTATGATGCTAGGAATAATAACATGAGCAATAAACAGACAGTGATGAAATCAATCTTAGGAATTTTTTTTTACTTAAACGCTTGTTTGCTTCCCTTTTGTACAATTGTCACAAGCAAAATCACTCCTAACACTGAAACTAGAAATAAGTACATGTACCATAACACCAAGTATGCAGGATGTACATTGTTATCATCAAACTCTTGCTGCTACTTATCATTGTATAACACTTATCTCAATTTGTTGCAGTAGCAAGAAGAATGCAATGCAGTAGTTCAAAAGCAGCTGACTAAATGAACTTCAGTAGCCAATATTGAGCAGCTGTAACCTCAATTTCAGTCTAATTTTAAAAAGAATCTTGCATTTAATAGTTAAGGTACTTTTGGATGAAATTTTAATATTTTTTTAATTGTTGCCATTTTATAGTAAAGAAAAAGTTGTACAACTTGTGCTATTTTTAAATTTTTACCATGCACTGT
>NW_003546367.1:188398-189681 GCF_000090795.2 Amphimedon queenslandica | reverse complement strand
AAAGCATGCAATCATGGCATAATGAAGGCAAACACTCTATCAACTTTGTATGCAGTAAATACTTTTGTGATACACGGATGTTTGAAAATCAACAAAACTTTATGAGAGAATGCAGCCCATTTTGCGAAACTTGAAAAACTTTTGCCAAATGACGCAACATACATCAATAGAAAATAAGATTTTAAACACAATGATATTACTAAAAATTTAAGTACTCTCATCATGTTCAAGAATTCTTTACTCAGTTTTCATCTATTTTACAAAGTTTAGTGAAGTTTATTGCATCTCACAATTGAGAAAAAAATTGAAAAAATTATATATTGTAGAAAAAGTATAAAGTAAACAATTTGTGTTCCGAAATCTAAATTGGGCGTTCAGCCCGTTGTACCTTAAATTAAATATTTACCTAATGGCTCTTAAAAGAACTGGTGATCCCTTAGTCTGAGTAGTGGGCACACTTGCAAGTAAGATAACCTCAGCAAAGATCAACAGAAGATTAAAGCGACTGAGCAGACAACACAAGTACACTACACTGACTTCAGTACAGTTGCTATGGCAAATTTGAGCATGCACATTTAATTGCAAAATGGCGTCTAAGAAAGAGAGGGGTGTGATAGATCACACCCAAATAATTAGTTTTTAAACTTGATCTAAGTTAAATAATGAAAGCACTTGTCTTGTCCTTGACCCAAGCTCAAAGGAATAATATAAAAGCCATCACAAGAGGCTGTCTAGTTTTAAAAATTTCAGTGTTGATAAAAGATGAAAGAAGAAAAAAGTCAGAAGAATTTTGCAAATATTTAAATTTGGGCCTATTCTCTAGAATTGCTTATGCTACATTGCGGCCCATTTTAAAGGTACCAGGAGAATTGCTCAGTGAAGGAGAGCTCATACAAGCCATTTATAAGGCTGTACAACATAAGATGAAAGTGTTATATAAGCGTTTACTGCCATTTTGAAAAATCAACCTCCATCCTACATAGAGGCTACCGCCTATATAATATTGTAGATTTCAAAGTTGCTCGTGCATGGGCATAATTTCTCCAAACAAATGTCAACAAAGGAGCATTTTTCCGGTCGGTTGCGTCTCGGCTCAAACAATAGGCTATAAAATGCACAAAATACCTGTGTATAAAAGATTTACACTTGCAATATAATTTAAAACTAATTTTCACTTGTAATGAGTGTAACCACATCGAGTCCCCAGAAAAGAAGAAGGAAGGCTTTCTTTTCTTGTACTTCCAGAGCAACAGCTCAAGCGGTGGGTGTGGCTAAAATTTTTT
>NW_003546367.1:167882-188305 GCF_000090795.2 Amphimedon queenslandica | reverse complement strand
AGTACACTCCATACTGTAAAAGAAAAAACTACACAAGAGCGGTTACAGTAAAACATGCTGCAGAGTATGTCCAATAATAAACAAAGGCAAAAAATTAGGCTTAAGCAACTCATGGATTGTATTTATGGGACAACATATACTCGTGCCCCGCCCCTTCGCTTTCGGCGGAATGGGCCAGGGACACTCAAGGCTTTTTTGTCACATAGAATGTCAGTGTCCCAATCAGATTGCTCCAACCATGTGGTACCACAGCAAGCTTGTGATTGTCACATGATTTCCTGGTTACGATCACATGACTTGACTGTACAATGGCAACTGGAAGAATAATGGCTTTAGCAGGAGCGATCAAGGCATCTGTAGAGCAGCTGGGCTTTAGAGAGATTAAGAAAGAGCAAGAGGCAGCTATAACAAAATTGTAATTAAAGATCAGGATGTTTTTATTTGTCTACCGACTGGATTTGGCAAGTCTTTGTGCTACTACAGCATTTCTATTCTATGTGACAACCTGGGACAAAAAAGCTCTCATTGGTCCTTCATTTTGATAGTGACTCCCTTGATAGCATTAATGAATGACCTAGCAGTTTCACTAGCTGGGAGGGGACTTAATGCTATAGTAGTTGTTGATGACTCAGATGATAATTATCACTAAGAGATTGCACGAGGGGACTACCAATATATTTTTACTACTCCAGAAATCCTGCTCAACAGTGAATGGCTGGTGAGTTTCATTACCAATGAGGCACAATGTGTTGAGGAATGGTCAATTTACTTCATAATTATTGTTGATAAAATATAATTGTCTTATGTTGTAGGGGTAGAGACTTCCATAAAGAGTATGCGAAGTTAGGGGAACTAAGAGGATTTTGTCCACCTCACGTACACATGAAGGCTCTAGCAACGACTGCTTCACTAACTAGTAGGAAAAAGATTATTAAGACGCTTGGAGTGAATAAACCTCATATGCTCGTAAAGTGTCCCTATAAGAACATCATTTACTCAGTGAAAAAGACTGATGATATTGACAGTTTTTGAACCATTCGTTGAGAAAGTGAGATGTAAGAGAGCCAAAATGGACAAAGTGATCATATTCTGCCGGAGTTACAATAACTGTTCATTGATATATTCATTTTTCAAAGACCAATGTAAGGACTGTATAACTGATCCACCTGAGTTTCGAAATGTAGCAAAATTTGGAATTGTTGAAAAGTTTTCTGCATGTAATTCTCGTAGCGTAAAACATGAAATCTTGTTATTATTTTCTATGCCCAATGGCTGCTTAAGAATCGTTATTGCAACAAAAGCTTTTGGTACTATTGGTATATTGGTAGTCCTCTCGTGCAATCACTTACTGAATATTATCATCTGAGTCGTCAAGGTGTGTACCTTGGCCTTTGAAGAAAAGAAATGGTTTAAGCTTTGTTCTATCAGCTTTGGCTGTAAGCACAACTGTATCATGATCCTTTTTATGACCAGTACTTATCACTGGTACTGAGCGAGCTCATATGTGATGAATGGTTGCGTCACTAGGCATATCGAACCTGCTAGCAGGTTCATCCATAGCAAATATACAGTTGAGTGAATATTTTTGACTGAGTTGAAGTTTCCGCAAATGAATTATATAATCGACCAGCTTACTAATAAAAGCACCTGGAGGATTTTTACCAACTGTTGTTCTTCATCTCAATGATGAATCATTCCTGCGCAAAAAACCTTGAAGGCAACCAGTACTGGCCTTAAACGAATCATTTTGATGAAAAAGTTGTAGCTTGTCTCATAATCATTGATCTACTCACTCAAATATCACGTAAACCAGCTATCCACTGAAACAATTGTTCCTCCATTTCAACCTCTAATTCCTTCCTTCCAGCTCCATCCAATCACTTATGTTTACTTTCACCTGCTTTCTTCAGTTGCGTCTTCTTGTGCTCGCAAATCTTGAATACGTTTTCGATCAACACATAACTCTCTAGAAACAGTAGCAATAGACTTCTTTGAACTAGCCACTGCTGTTAATTTGAAATCAATATCATAACACTTTTGCTTTTTCTTCTCCATGATACTACACGTGGTACACTCTTTAGTATGGCAGCCATGTGTACTCGTGTAGCTACAACTATGGGCATTAAATCGAGGTTGGCATTATATTATGGCTGGGCGTTTATTGCTTTCTTTGGTTGCCTAGCCTGGGCGTTTATTTCAGGAAGGGCATTTAATTGAGAAGGGCGTTTGAGTGAGCAAATACCGTAAATATGGAAAGGTTGTGTAGTGATGTGCAAAGCGCATCACCTCATTCATGCATCAATTTCAAAACAAATGTTTTTCATCTATGTATTGCTAATTGATGTAGCTATTCAAGTGATGATGGCTACTATTTTCTAAGACTTTACCTCATCATGTGATCCTCATCCATCCTATAGTAGGCGTGTTAACCGGTGAAAAGAGATGGCAATAAAGCAGAGTTACTAGCCTTGAGTGTGTTTAAGCTTAATGCACGTAAGTTTTCTTGGTGGAGATGAAGAACTCATCAAATCCAAGGAGTCTTTCCAAGTCTGAAATGTGTATATCACTGTTATTGTTATCTCTGCTGTAGTCTTATGATTGATAGGACCAAACAAGGACAATCAGATAGCCCTCAAGGAATGGCTCAGACACACTTGATACAGTAAAAGGCATCGTATAACAGCTCACTCGTTTTTAACATTAGTTATTGCATGTTTTGTTTAATGCCTGTACTATTGACTATGATGTTGTTAATTGTTGAATAAAATTGCAATAAGCAAAATATTTTTAACCAAAATCAAATGTCAGTGGAAGCAAAGCTGAATAGGAATGGTAACAGAGATCAGCACAGTCTTAGATGATGCATGTTCAAGGAAAGATGTTATTTATTGGAATTTAAGCCTAACATAAATGTATAAGAGATTAGTTTTTTGTCGTAAATGATAAGTGTTATTTTTAAAAGGTCAGACATTCATGCACTGATAATCATCATTTGTCATAAGTGATAATATTCATACTTTCCCAAACCCCCCATGGTTCTTAAAACCATAAACCAGGGGCGTATCTACAAATGTGGAATAAAGGTATTGAGGGAGTGCGACGGGTGCCGCAATTTCAGCTGCCCCTCTTTTTGCGACAGTAAAATGGCATTTTTCTTCAATTTTGTAAATTACAGGTGGGGTCAATATAATTCCAAGCATACTAATACTTATGATCGCTCATTAGAGCACTAGAAACTGCTGAAATCATGATCAGGGGGCTCAGTAACATTCAGAGGCTTGGTAGTGATGCAAAAGTCCAGGATTGGAGTAATTTTTTTCTCAGCCCAGCCAAGTGGGGGCTGCTCAAGCCCCCCTCAGCCCCTGCTGGATATGTCCCTGCATAAACCATCTTTTTGAACTTTGAATACTCTTCAGACTGAATTTGTAAAGTCAGAGACATGGCACAAGTAGACGCAAAGTGGTACTCTATAAATTCATCAAAGTATAGCAATGGCCTTGGTGTAAACCGAGAGGAGGTATTACATCATTACCAGTAAAAAAGACTAATATGTCTTGTATGCTGAAGTCAGTAGAGACCACTGGAGAATCTACAAGAGAAATAAAATTTGACACAAACATGCAGTTATGTCATATACCTTTACATTAATCAAGAAGGTGATTAACATATACAAATGCTTCTTCCTGAAGTTTTCGAGTATTAGTACCCCTCTCAGCAAAATGGGCTTTCAAAAGATCTTTTAGTTTATCTTTACAAAAAGACAAATCAAAATGATTTCAAATAATTATGATAATTGACCTGCTGTTATACGATTGTCAGGACAGTGCATAAAGAACGGCTTCACAATATTCTTTTTTCCTTCAATTATAGAGGGTGAGTACATCAGCCCCTTCTTCAACAGGTCCAACTCGGCAAGGCATTAGAGGAGAGTATGCTGCAGAGCCACCACTCTTATAATCTCCCCTTTGTCAGCAAAAGTTATGTTACATATTGGTTTACTGAAGCCTGTGCTAAATAATATGTCACATTGGTGAGAGAGTGCTTTTTGAAAAGCCAAATCATATGTCATATCCTGTATCTAGTCAATACATGTTGCTATTAAAAAATAAAATCAAGGGGTATGCCTCCTTCAGTAAATAAAATGCCTCTCTATTGGGTATTGACTCAATATTTATATCTCTAATCTCTTGCCACAAATAGAGTCATACACTGATAGAGAGAAGAGGAAAGCCACTGCCTTTATGGGCCAAAGATGCAGTCATCAACAGTCCTAACCTTTCAAACTTATTGGCCTCTAAACCAATTAGGTAAAGTGAATACTTGTCACACAGTGTGAACGCACCTGTAAACCCGGTGTGTGATGCTAAGTTTGTAGCAATTCTTCTTGCCAACACACAAACAATTTCACTTCATAGGCCAATAGACAAAAAAACTCCCTTCTCATACATTAACATCATTCCTTGGTTTCACCATCTCAATATCAATATTTTCCTGAATAGGATGGGTGTACACTTTTGCTGCACCCATATAACTACGTAACAACCTGGGAGAGTGGCAAACTGACAATTTGATTTATTTCAATAATTTTGTTTGGGGTATACACCTCATTGGCTCAAATCCACCACAAAACTCTAGTTTAGGAAAACTTTCTATGAACTTCCCATGAAATTCAGCAGTGCTGCAATCGACATCAGACACATGTCAGTAGCAAAGGGAAAAAACAGTCACAGCGATTGAAAGTGCCTGCACACACAAGCCGTCCCCTTCACATAAACATTATATATATATATATATATGTAAATACAGATACATATACCTGTGCCTGAGCGAGAAGAACAAGGCTGAGCTGAGCAAGAAGAACAAGGCTGAGGCTGAGCTAAGCAAGAAGAACAAGGCTGAGGCTGAGCTAAGCAAGAAGAACAAGGCTGTGGCTTGGATGAGTGAGATGGTGCTGGTTCAAGAGCCCGTAGCGGTTCTATTATCAGTGGTGCGATGGAGGTGGGCTATGCAGAGCACTAGAATCGAACGTGAGTTCGTCCCTTGAGATGACAAAAGCTCCTACTGAATTATTAAACTGAAGCAATATGTTGATGGCTTCTTTAAGCTTCACTTCACCATGAATATTATACCCATGGTGGCCAGTAAGTTGAAGGACGCCTGCTTCAACTATCTGAATAGAGGCAGCAGTGCCTGCTTCCAGGCAGAATGGCTTGTGCACATGAAGATCTTGGCTTACTGTGCTTGCGTAAAATCATTGGAGGAGCCTTGATATAATATCCAAAAATTAATGATTAAAAAAGTTAATCATGATTCCTTTTAAATGTCAATTTTTGGCACAGTGCAATAAATTCCTTTAGTAGCACATAGAACTAGATCCCCATACTTTCAGTCATCAAGCAGATCAACAAGGTTCTTTGAAATGGCTAACTCATGAGGTTGAAGAGGATTTCTAGTACATTAAACTGATACAACACATTCTTCATCTTCATTTAACACTGCAGAACCACACAAATCAATTTGATACTCCTGTAATTCATCCTATGTACAATAGTAGCAACATTGAACATTAGTAACATTGAATTGTATAAACATTACTTCATTTATGGCTTCAAGTAGACCTGACACAGTATGACCATTCGTGAACCTTGTAACATTTCACGTACCTACAGCAGGACTGGTGATCTGTTTCCTTCCGTATGAAGCCTATTGCAACTGTTAACTTGACGAAATAAAATCAACTGAGCATTGATTTGAGGTAGAGAAACGTAAAGTAACCAAAAATATCATCATCCGGTGAAAAAACCACACTCTGCTCAAGAATATAGAAAAGGTGGTAAAAAGGTGACAAACAAGTAGTAAAAACATCTCTGCAAAGTCGCTTGATGCGTTGACTATGCACACTTTTAACACAAATAAAGCTCTCACGTCCTTCTCCTCCTTCAAAATGCTCCAGCATGTACTTGATACTAAAACATTATCTCCACCATGATCTGCTCTTACCCTGGAAATGGAACCATGGTTTGTAACGGCTTCCATGAATGAGTTTAACACTGTTTCTGATCGATTGTTGTCAGATGCATGGAGATAGACTGGGATTCCTGAATAACCATCTATGTGGCCGTGAATGACTATACGCCAGCGTATTAACTTGTATAAGCCATTGATGTGCCACAAACTTTTGGGTCCGGAAACGCGGTAAGAACGCCTATGAAGTATGCGTCTAGGTTGCAGAATAAAGTATCTTAAAATGAAGGTTAAAAGCACTTTCAAAATTACGGAACTAGAAGGGGAAGCTGGTGGAGGGGACTGGCTAAGTTTGTCCTGTAGAATGAAACTACATGATACATATAAAACTGACAATTCATTTTTTTGATGTCATTAATTTCAGAACTTTTAAGTTATGCAACTTCAACAAATATCAATGCGCATAAGTACACTGTGTTTGTGTTCCCATAGTGTGGTGGCAGGATCTCAGGTTCAATTCTTCATCATCGGTATCCTATTATAAACAAACGTGACTTGGAGAGAACCAGTTATCCCTGTAAGGAGATATGTGAGGAAGAGAGAGACAAGGTCAAAGACGGAACAAAAGAAAGATCAATGTGTACCTAATGGTTACTTCATAATACAATTTATTATGAGTTTTTAGTTGTTTTTAGAAGCTAGTGGTTCTGTAGATCGATGTCACACCATTTCAGGGTATGAGCTGCATAATAACCAATGCTTTATTATTCTTGATTGTATATGCTCGTTTTTAAAGGAGACAATGACATAGAAACAATACCTTCTACTGGTATGATGTAAGTGTATAATGACCAATGTATGAATTAATTCCGTTATTATTTGGTCAGCATTGTAGTTAATTGCTTGAGACACATACATGCACTTACTGTTAGTCCATGCCACTATCTTCCTCTCTTTCCCATTTTTATTCTCTCCCTTCTCATTATTTATCTTTTGTATTTCTGGGTTTCCACTCCATTTCAATCATGTTTACAGCTTTGGTATTACTATGTGGGACTACATGTCTATCTTTACTAGTAGATGGACCCTCACTCAGTGCCAGGAGAAGCTGCTGTGCATATTAAGAGTAATTCCAACCTTATCACAATTTTTGAGGAAAGTGCTCCAGTTATTTCCTGAAAAGTGAAGAAAGTAATAATTGTGTATATGATTATTAAAAATGCACACCTCCTAGGTGTTTATCCATTATTATATTCTTTAATGTTCTAGTTTAATTTTTAATTTTTTTAATTGGTTTGTTCCATGATTATTTCTTAATTATAGTTTTTTCATTCAAATTTCTACTTGTAAAATTTTTTACTTTCTTTATTTTCTTCATTTAAATTATGTTGTTTTAATTATTCCTTATTCATTTTTCTTATTTTATTTTAATTTTTTTTACTTTATTTTTCAGTTTTTCTAAGTTTTACAAGATACTAACTTTCACAAAAGTGTAATTATAGAACAACTATAAGTAATATTTTAACACGATGAAGCAGTGCATATGCATGTACATTGTATATGCACTATACACTAATTCATGTATTTTTATATTATTGTAGAATGTGTTGTTGGTTAAAGAGGTCTCAAGTGATTACTCACGACATGTTACCTATTAATGGTCCCTATCACGGTATCACTGCTGATAAACTGGAAATGCATGCACCTACCTTTAATAAACCAACTGAAGGTAATTAATACCTAATTAAAATTAATGTAATTAATTACATGGACATGATTTGCTGCAATCTCCATTGTCCATGCACTGATGTACATGTACATACATATCATGGGTGGCTCTGTGAAACTAAATATTGTGTACTGTATGTTAGTATATTTACTTGCCAATTTTAAAGTTAGACAAATACATGCAAGTCTACTTCATGTAAACTTGTTACTACTTCTTTATTTATTTATACTGTCTGTTAGCTCCACAAAATGATGAGGTGTATCCCTTACAAGTTCCATTGTTTAAAAAGCAGTTGATTGAGATATTTTATACAATCAGAGTCATGCCTGGTGTGTTACTACTGCTTTGGGATAGTAAGAATGAATATCAATACAAGCATCACCTGCAGGTACATTGTAGCTATTTAAAGATACATTCGCATTTAGATAATGATTTGATGTTTATACAAATGTGTTGTTATAACAACATTATCATTGATAATACACTGAAGTATACTGAACATGACTTCCTAGATATTTACACATTTGCAGCAGCCGAGGTGGGCCGCTTGGATTGTATTATTTCCTCTTTATACAAATTAAATGTCAAGTAATAGTAATTTAGTATAATTACTTTACTTTAGTAATGGTAATAGTAATATCAAAAATTTTCCTGTAATAGTAATTGTAATATACTACATTTTAATGTAATTGACCCCATTTTTGCCCCACACACTATCTGATTGCTTGATTTCAGGGTCATAAATAACTTACATATTGTATATGTGATAGTGCTTTGCCTCGAAATTGATATGTAGCCTGGGAGGTAAATGATTGCCTTATTAACCCCCACACAAACTTTTTAATTTAACCATTTGCTGGCATTCCAGCACCTCTAAGAAATAAGAAAGTAGAATTTGAATAACAATTACTCATTCATGTCAGTGTACATTGTATGTTATTTTAGTGTGATCTGCACAATGACTACCAAACTACATATATAAAGTCACGATGCAACTTTTACCTTGATTTTTTTGCCAATTCCTTAAGCCGACAATAGCCATTTCTTTAGTTAGGAAAATACATTTTTTGGCTAGTTTACATTTTTTTGCATCCATAGGTTACTGACTCTATGGTTTGATTATGGTCATATCTTTGAGGTACTCGAAGCTCATGATGAAGAAGAGACATTCGACTTTAAAAATTGGCTGCATGTTTGTTATCTAGTATGTACTTGTACTTATATTTACATTTACGCAATAACAAAATATATAGCTGTATATGTTTCATTTAATCAAGTGACATTAATTAATGCTTAATTGATGTGGTTATCAACTGCTGATAATTGGTACATTAAGGAAACACACAATATAAAAGTAGAGCCTAAAGTCTAAAATTATTAATTTTTGTATCTATATACAAGGTAATGTAAATGAATATACATTCCTCTGCTGATAGCACACATTGATTCACCTCAATCTCAGAGACTCGTCCGAAATCACTGATGTTGGACAACATCATCCTCAGCCACAAGTCAGTGTACATATACATCTACATGTACATGTAAACTAGTTTTTTGAAATGATTGCTTTACTAAATATGAAAGACTTACTTTTTCTCACAGCATGCAATGTTATCTAAAAGTTAAATACGAAATAATCATTATTAAAAGGTATTTTTCATATTTTGTAAGCAGTATTGTACCCATTGACAGGTGCTGCTGAATGCCGCAGTACTGTTAAACGTGATGCTGCTGATATGTTGTTAAGTAATATGTGACCATAATTGACAAAAGGTACCTTATGGCGGGTAGTGAAATTTGTCTTTCTAACCTAAGAAATCCAACTTCCTGAGCCTCATTTATCATAAAATTACTCCACAGGATGCAAAAAGTTACCATGAAACTTTTAGAAACAATGATTGTCTAACAAAGCACTCACAGGTTGATATTTTCCATTGTAACGATCATTTTTAAAATCTGCCATAAGGGCCCTTTTGTCAATTATGGTCACATATGTGTAAGCATACCACTCATCTCATTCAACAAGCAATAATGGATTAATAAGAGATGCTATAGTCTGTCACGAACAATGGTAGGACATACACATTAGAGGATGCCTCAAAGTATTTGAAAAATAATGTACATGGACATGTAGTAATCTCTCTACTTTATGATGCTGAGACTTTGATCAGATTTTGGAGCTACTTACAAATATTTAAAAAAATCAATTTTGATGGTATTAGTGCAAACTTTCTACTAAACATTAAAATATGTATATGTATGTCAAAAAATTATGTCTTATTTCTGTGATTTGGGAAATGCCGTAAAATAAGAACCCATTAAATCATTGCAGTACTCTCATAGTAGACAAGTAATAGGATGGGAATATATATAGTGTGTTTGCCTTCGCTCTTTAATGGGTGACTATTATTATAGCCAGACTATAACATAATTTACTCCTGTTAGATTCCTAGTTTCTCCTTTCTTGGCTGGGGCTTATGGCGTGCATGCTTGAAGTTTTTTAATACTCATTAAATTTTTTTATTTTTGCATTGTAAATTGATGTATTCAGTGTATGAACGATCAAAGAATTATTTGCCCTTGCATGGGGAAAGGAGAAACAAAAACATTGAAGTGGTCTTAACAGGCTATAGTTATCCTCAATTTGCTAGTACAGATGCTCATTGCATTGGACAGTTTCAAAACTTTTGCATTTAGAAATCATGCAACAAACATGTACATTGTATTTATTTTAAAATGTACTTGTCACTAGTAGCATTTTGGCCTTTTTCTACATTTTCCGTGTGTTATTGTACATGAAATTTTATTAGTATAATGGCACAAAAGAATTTTTCAAATTTTTTACATTTTTGGAGGACACACTTTTGACATAATTGTTTCAGCTTATTCGGATAAGTGAATTCTTGTGAATTTGACAAACAACACAATGTTGAGACATGTTACTTACTATTTTGCATTTTATTGTTGTACTAATATTACATGTAGTATTGCTTTAATTTGTTGCGAGAATTATAAATCTTTTGCCTCAGTATTGTGTTTCCTACACTGATGGGGTTTTAGTTCTGATACATTCATGTACACTGTATTAGTACCACTTCTGTCATAATTTCACACTAACATGTATTACTCTACTTGAGCCTTTATACAAATAATTTTACCTGTACTTCATTATTTATAATCTTAGAAGCACCACTCCATCTTTTTCTTCTCCTGTTATGTCTCTGTACATGTAATTTATGTTTATTGAATTTAATGTTATATTTGTGTGCAGTGTGCACCTTATAACTATTGTTATCAAACATGTTTATTCTCTTTGAGATACAGTGAGTGCCATGTTTGTAAATGTGTAAGAAAAGCATTTTTGTTATTGATTTTTTAAAAATGAAAATTTGTAATGGCATTTTTGAACCAATGCTCTGGTGTTATCTTTCTTGTCACATGGCCCGGTCCAGTCCTAGTGGGTCCGCGCTACTGACCATTTGCATATCATGGCTACCAACACTAGTGCCAGTTCTTTTGTTGATGACCTCAAGTAAATAAAGATTTCTGAGTTAAAGAGAAGCTGCGAAGCTTTGGTCTGGATGTAAAGGGTCAAAGATGAACCAGTGGCCTGGTCGGCATCCCATCACACTGGCGGATCCAGAAAAATTAAAAGGGGGGTTCCATTTCACTTAAGTAGGTGTGGCTCATTAATTTTAATTAAAATTTGGGTGTGGCTCATCAATTTTAATTAATAAAATGGAGGAAAAGTGCTGCAAACTGACTGCAAAAAATCCAAAGATAATGCAAAAAGACAACTTCTTCTGCCAAAGAGGGGGTTCCATGGAACCCATGGAACCCCCCCTAGATCCGCCACTGCATCATGCAACTCATGTGAAGTCAATTCTAGATCGTGGGTCTGTTAGTTTTTGCTCGCCTAACTCAAATGGAACTTTCCAGTGTCCAATTTTTGAAGGTGATATTTGTTAAACTTGAGTTTATAGAGGTTGTGGGTGTGTATAACAATCAGCTTTCACCTCAGCCAAATCATCTGGCCCATTTCATTGTCCTTCTTATCGCCTCAATAATTAGTCTGATGCAATTGAGTCTTAGAAGAAAAGTATAGCTGACCTTGAGCTCAGGCTGTCCAACTCAGTGTCATCTGTAGAATCTAGACTTGACTTTATCGGAGGACCTTTCTACTCTGCCACACTCAAATACTAACACCAATGTCGATAGTGATGGGTAACATGTCACTGTACCCGGTGGTTCCTCTGTGGCCCTCCATGCTTCACATCATCCTGGTCACTCTGTCAGGTCAGTCTACAAATCAAGGAGCCAATTCTGTGTTGTCCTCAGTGGTGTTGCTGAATGTAACACTTGTACTAGTTGTTGTGACTGAATATCTTCTGATTTGGACTTGGTCCACCATATAATTAATAATATTGACGGATATTGACCATGCTGCTATCAGGGATTGCCTTCGGTTGGGGAAGTTACTCATGGCAATTCTAGTCCTTGATCACTTGTTGTTACTCTCACCAGGACTAAAGATGTTATTTCTCTTTGTCAAGGAGATGATCTTTTGTAAGTCCTTATGTCAATAAGCCATTTTTATCAAAGAAGGAGAGGAATGATGAAAAACTTTTGCAGTCTGGAGTACCTAAACAGAATATTCGTGGAAATAAATCTACATTATTTGTTAATGGTGAAGCTTATGCCCAGGTCTCGAACTTACATCTCACTTTTGTCCACAACATATCTCATGCATCTGATTCTGATAGTCATGAACCTGATCATGTGTCTGGGTCTAACTTTGTTAGTGCAGACAATGATTGTCCTCCTAGTCCAGGCTCTTCAGCCTCCCTGAAGGGAGAGCAAAGGATTCTGTGTGACTAGGCTTTAAGCTGTGTCTTATCAACATCAGGAGTGTCGTTAATCAGTTGTCCTCTCTTCAATCATTTCTACTTTGCTCTGGTGTTGAGATGCTTGCAATAAGACATGGTTAACTCCTACTATATTTAATAATGAAGTTGTACCTCTGCACTTTCTAGTCTTCAGGAAGGACAGAACTGTTAGAGGAGGTGGTGTTCTTTTTGCCACATCCCGTGTTCTTAGATCCACTTTCTAACAATCTTGAGCTCCTATCTATTGTTATTCATCCACTCTATCATCTCCCTTTGCCACTCTGTGTTGTTTATAGCCCTCCAAACACCTCCTCTGAATACAAGAATGATCTTATTAGTTACATCTCTCGACTGTCTGACTCCTCTTCCAGACTCATTATTGTTTGAGATTTGAATGTAGCTGACATGAACTGGGGGACTCTGGTTGGTGTATCCATCTTTTCTAAGCAGCTATGTGATGTTGTCTTTGACAAGGATCTCTCTCAGTTGGTGCAATCACCAACTCACATCAAAGGAGGTATTCTAGATGTCCTCACCAACTGTAAATCTATAGTGAGTATTATGACTGTCGCATCTCATTCTCCCGTTGGTTGTGACGACTTTGCCGTCATTCTCAGACTCTGTGGTGCTCCCTACAAATTCCTCAAACACTTTCGTCTTTAGTATTGTGACTACTCCAGAGCTGATTGGAATGGACTGCACAACTATTTCTTGGATTATGACTTTGACAATTGTTTCTCTGCTGATGATATTGACAATGTATGGCTCTCATTCAAGGAATCCTTACTTTCCTCCATTGATTTGTTTGTTCCGAAATCAATAAAAACTGTGAAGAGTCACTAATCGTGACCATAATTGACAAAAGGTACCTTATGGCGGGTAGTGAAATTTGTCTTTTTAGCCTAAGAAATCCAACTTCCTGAGCCCCATTCATCATAAAATTACTCCACAGGATGCAAAAAGTTACCATGAAACTTTTAGAAACAATGATTGTCTAACAAAGCACTCACAGGTTAATATTTTCCATTATAACAATCATTTTTAAAATCCGCCATAAGGGCCCTTTTGTCAATTATGGTCACACCTTGGCTCAAAGGTGAACTTCTCTAGTTCAAAATGTCTTCATTCTCTGATTAGGCGGGATAATGTGCACCCAACAGTACATCTCTCTCATAGTAAAAAAGCAGACTTCAGTTCTGCTTTCTCTGATGCCAAGTCACACTATGAGCAGGAGCTGGTTTATATCCTCGTAAAATTTACCAGTATATTTGTATTATCTTCAAGACAGACAATATACCCGAAACTCTTCACCTTGGTGATAGATATGCATCTAGTGACTCTGAAATAGCCTCCCTCTTCAACAATTACTTGTATTCAGATTTTACTAGCAATCCCTCCTGTATTGCCTCATCTGCAAACTGGCCCTCTCCTCGTCAACAACTTCATTCCATTGCTTGCACTGAAGAGGAAGTCTATGGCATCTTGACATCAAAAAGGCTTTTGGCATACAGAGTATCAATTCTACTTTATTGAAACACTGTGCCCTGGCTCTCACTCCTCTCATCATTTGCCTTTTTAACTTGTCATTGTCCTCCTCAGCTTTGCCACAGGAGTGGTGTACTCATCTTGTTAAGCCAATTTTTAAGTGTTGTGATCGCACTGATGTTTGTGATTATCGCCCCATTGCTTTATTACCAGTTATCTCCAAAGTACTTGAGAGGGTAGTCTATAATCATCTCTTTAATCATGTCAGCTGTAGAATTTTACCTTCACAAATCGGTTTCAGGCCCTCTCGCTTTACTATTCAAGAAGTCCTACTCATGTTATCTGATATGTACAGTGCTTTAGACAAAAAGAGTTCTGTTGACTGTGTTTATCTTGATTTTCGTAAGGCATTCAACTATCTCACACTAAACTTCTCACCAAACTTTGGTCTTTCAAAGTCACAGGACACTTTTTGGGATTGGTTTTGAGTATATCTCACTAGTTAGAGTCAGTGTGTGTCTATCAATGGGTCTATCTCTGGTCTCCTGGAAGTACTGAGTGAAGTTTCTCAAGGCAGTGTTTTAGGTACCCTTCTATTTGTGCTATTGATTTATGACCTAGCGCTCCTTTCCTCTCCCTCCAGAATTTTTTATTTGCAGATGACTCTAACTACCTTCACGTTGTTCGGAGTGTAGCTGACTGTTCTGACCTCCAGGACAGCCTTAATTATGCTTTACAGTGGAGTATTGACCAGAGCCTTGGATTGAACACCCTCGAAACCAAATATATCAGTTTCCACATGGGCCTTACTCCCTCTCACAGTTTTCCCTATGCTATTGATAGTTTTACAATTCCTCAATATGATGTTTTTGGAGACCTGGGTGTATATCTGTAACGAGATCTTTCATGGTCTTCTACAATTCTTGAATCGTCTCCTAGGCTTACAAGGTCCTTGGTGTACTGAAGGGGTCATTTAGTTGTGGTAATGTTGGAGTCAAGAAGAGATTGTATTTATCCCTTGTACACCCCATCATGTCCTATGATTCTCAGCTATGGCGTCCCTCTCTCATAAAGACATGTTTCCTAGTGAAGGTGCAGCGGAGAGCTTCCAAATACATACTTTCAGACTACCAGTCTAACTGTAAGACCAGACTCACCCCAAATTGGGTATTTTGCCTCTTATGATGTATTTTGAGTATTGAGACATCAGTTTTGTTCCTACGCAGTCTGAAGGACAAGGAGAACTCTTGCTCAGACTCTTTTGATGTATTGTCATTTGCTACATTTAATGAATCTAGCTGAAGTTCAGATCATCATGCTAAACTACGTCATATATCATCTCCCTCTTCTCAAACCTCTTCTTCCTACTTCACCCTAGCTGTGAAATTTGCTACCTACTTTTGATCTCTTTCTATTTTCTGAAACTAATTGCCTCAAGCTTAAATCATGCAGCTATTTTTATCTTAGTAATGTTCCATGTTGCAACCATTTTTTGTGTCACTGCTGTCGGTGCTCCTATAAACTTTCACCATCAAATCTGGAACATTTTTATTTAATTTTATTTAGGCTCTTTGATTATGTTCACTGAGATCATGAAGGTCCTATATATTTTATTTAACTCATTTCTTTACTCCATTTTTCCCACCTTGTAAAGTTATTACTATTATTAACCTTATTATTATTAACTACATGTACACTTACATTAAAAAACATGTACATTGTAGTTGCATCGAAGACATAAAAGGCTTGGTCTAATGAGTAACTATACTGTGACATAACTTTTTCTCGCACATCCCTTTTCAACTGATGATTTACTACGATGAGCTGGAGATTTATAATCCCTATGTAAAAGACTAAAATGGGTTTATATTGTTTATTTGCAAGGTTTCTACCATGTGATTTGTCTGGGTTTTCTACTATGAAATTATTACATTTAAGTTTTACTTTGTTTTGTAATTTTTTATTTTATGATACACTTATTATTAAATTATTATTTTGTTTAGGTTGTATTTATTTTAATATTTTATTAAATTTAAAATTTTAATTAGCCATAATAATTCTGTTTCATGTTACTGATATAAAAGAGGTTTGCAACTTCTATTGAAACTGCCATTCATGCCTAATTAAGGCAGATTTACAATATGACATTAGGCCAGCGTACCGTCAATTTTTAATCAAAAACGTGGACGATTTGACCTTTTGACGCATGCTTTCCGCTGGAATAGAACCAGATTCTATTCCAGCGTCAACATAACGTCAGGACTATCGTAATATTGTAAATCCGCCTTTAATCACTAGCCATAACTGAGTCCTTCCCATGAAGTGTTGATCCATTCTTTTTGTTTTATTGTATTCATTTTGTCTTTTCCCTTTTTTTAATTTTTTTCTTGTTTAATTGTTTATTTTTTACAAAAATATATTTCTATTAATTATTATATACCGTACAGCAGGAAATATTTGCGGGGAATTAAATTTTGCGAGTTTGCGATTCCATTTAAAGCGCAAAATTTAAATCCGCAAAATAATGAAATTCATGCATGACCACAGTAGATAATGCTACAATAATTGTCAAAACCGCAAATACTTAATCCGCAAACCAGGTTATTTTTAAGGATTCGCAAAATTTTTCTCCGCAAAATTAACCAGCTGTACGGTAGTTAAACTTATTGAAGTTTTCTTTTCAATTTTTGAAATGTTTTTATTTTATTTTACAATAAAATTAAAGATTATTTTTAAATGTATTACTGTTATTTTATCTTCTTTTGTAAATATTTTGTTATTAATTTTGTTTTATTAATTAATTTGTAATTCTTTTATTTATATTTTTTGTGTCATTAGTACATAAGGCATGTACAGCCTGTAGTATAATAGAAAAGTGGACACTTTAGGCTCGTGTACGCAATCATTTCTTACCTCTATTATCATCTGAATATGTTAGGGAAAAGAAACTTTGAAGATGTGGTATTGAACAAAAACGGTAATAGCAACTTAATGATAATAAAATTAAAATAATTGTACATGCAGAAAAAAATTAACAATGGATCAAAAAGCACATTATCGGAACAACAAAAAAAAAATATGGATATTTCAGCATTTTGGAAATGGAAAGTCCTTATTGTATGCGATTATTATCTTGTG
Source organism: Amphimedon queenslandica (assembly GCF_000090795.2). Lineage (NCBI taxonomy): Eukaryota > Metazoa > Porifera > Demospongiae > Haplosclerida > Niphatidae > Amphimedon > Amphimedon queenslandica. Next base: position 171,103 of record NW_003546367.1, on the reverse strand, counting down.
ACAATATATGGTGGAAAATTATGAGGATAATAAATTATGAATCATTCTGTTCTTTATTCATTTTTCTGCATGAATACATCACTCTGCATTTCAAAACTTTTTTCTTTCTTGTACATGTATATTATGTTTACTGGTACTGCTTAATGTTTTAAATCTTTTCCCCTTTGGTGTTTTTCTGACACTTTAAATGCTGAAATGCATGATGTCTAGACTTGTACATAAAAGCATTTTGCTAATGAACCTTTTTTTTCTCTTGCTGTAATAATAACAAATAATTTTTTGGTGCTTTTTGGTTTCCTTTCTTCTTTCTTTCCTTTATTTCCTTCTCTTGTTGCAATTTCCCCTATCCTATACACTATAGTTTACAGATATTTTTAAAAAAGGGTTCGTATCTTAACATACTTCACTATACTTCAGTGCTGTATGCATTCTCTGACTCTCACTCTGGTATGTCCTCAACTTGCTTACTTCACTTATTCAGTCTTTTCCTAGTGACATATTTTATTCGTAAAGAGGACTCTGACATTCTTCTGATGGTATTGAAAGTGCTGATGTTGATTTTATGGTACTTGAGACACTGTATATATATTGATGGTCTCAAACTAGTTCATATGGACAAAAAGTAGTATTACTTTTTTAACTACTGTGTTATTATGTTAAAAAAATCGATTTGTTTTGGTCTTTCATTATTTTTAAATGTTAATGTATATATAAACAATAGAAAGTTTGAATCATTTCTGTACTAAAGAATCTATAACAGTTTAGCTGTTTTGCACTTCAGTTGCGGTACCATTAATTCAACTGTGTAGTACAAGCTCCTGACTCATTTAAAAAATGTCTTTAGAGTTTGGTAATTTTACAATGACTAAGCTTAAATTTGCATGAAATTAGTGATCCCGTCTTTTGGACGTATCGATTACACGTTGCAACTGAGCAAAGTAATTTAAAACATAAAACAATGTTGGACATTTTTTGTGATCAATTGAAGTTGATATAATTCTTTTACTTGACCTAATCCTGGCATCTAGTACGCATAAAAAATTGTAAAAATTTGAAAACCATTGCATGGTGATGCTATAAAGTGGTTGTGGTTCCTTGTGTAATCTTTGGACAACCCATGATGATATCTACAAGACAATAACGTAAGTATTTACTGACTATGTAACCTCAGTCAGAAAGAGTGGGTTGGTATAGCTGCCAACATTTAAAATTTTATAGGGAAGTGAAGTACCGCAAAAATATTTTTATTTTATTAAATCATTAATAAATGAATACTCCATTGAAGATATGTATGATACTGCTATGCTGTTATACTTATGAGTATTGTTCATTTTTTTATACAGTAATTAACAAGCAATGCAACGTGAAACTATGTTATGTAATGAAACTAAAAAGGCCAAATTGGCCAAATTACTAAAATGGCTGAATAATCTAGACCACTAAAGCTCAATTTGCAAATAAAGGCATTGCTAGTATGATAAAACATTGACATGATACATGTGAATGTGTCAAATAGTTTCTGCTCAATGTCCATGTACTGTTTGTGTAGAAATGTAAAAAACTTTCTGACGTTTCTAAGATTGTGGTTAGAATAGAGATGGTTGACAATAATATCACTACACATTACTAGATAGAACTTTATCAATGTTGTCAAATTATTTGAAGCTGTGACTGACATTCATAATTAGAGTGAATCACATAGCATGCATTACTTAAAAAAATTTATTCGCAACTTACACAAAACCTGTCATTTCTGATGGACCTATTTCCAGTCACACATCTTGTGCAGTTAGTTAGGCTTTCCCCTAAAAGTAAGATTAATACATTAGAGTTTGTTACAAGTAAGAGAGACTCATGAGTAAGCTTATCAAAATGGGTATCTCCTAACATGCAAACAAGTTTTGCAAACATTGCGCAGTATGGAAACAGCTTTTTTGGACTGAGCAGAGAAAAGGTAAGCTGCTCAGCAGACTCCATTATCGCAGCAACTGAAAGTAGTACTCAAATGACAGTGTGGGGCTCAATCAAGCTCTTCAGTAGCAAACATACGGGACTAAAGTACTGAACTAGATGGTGGCAACTCCTAGAATAGAGAAAACTCATAAACACAGAGTGATCACAGAACCCTGCAGCAAATATTATATATATTTAATGCGTAACAAATTAATACAGTAGCAAAATTTGCTATTTCATTTTAAAAGTGCATTCCTAATAATGCATGTACAGAACTCTCGCTTTAGATGCCTAAATTGAGTCCTTTTTTCAGTATGATAAAGCGAGCTTACAACAAATTAAATGAGACCGACAGCCATTTTATGTATAGTAAAATGCCACACCTACCTTTTTTGCCACCCAGTCAAAAATATAGTCACTGAAGTCATGTAATTTTCCGTTTCTCTCTTCCAATCACGTAAAATCATTACTATTCATATGCCAAATATACTATATGTTCATAGCCTGGTTAATGACATTCATGGACACTGCAATCATATTCATTATTGGAATAAGTATATTCATTGTTAAGCATTCATTGTGTGACTTATTTGCAAACAGTTTTTCAAAAAATAATATAAACTAAATCGAATTATTAATGAAAACAGTAGTGCATCAATAGAAAATAGCAGTGCTATTTCAAGAAATCAATAATGGCAAGTTTCCCAGTTGCTTCTTGGTTAAAAATCCATGCTTGGCAAATGGTGCCATTCATTAGGCAAATTAGAGCATAAAATGTCTTTACAACTGAATCTGGAATGAGAAAAGGGACATAAAATCACCTAGTTGCCAGAACAATTAAGTTCATACAAAATCAAATGTAATGAGCAATAATTTTAAAATATATCCTAAGATCAATAAATTAGGATTAATAAATGGCAAATAGAAATTTGAAAAGTGTAAAAGTTGTTTAACTTTTAATTTCTTTTAAAATAGTATTAATGAAATAATTATTAAAATCTGGGTTGGATATTACCTTAATACGTATGACAAAAATAATTTTAAAAATTTGTGACCCAATATGAGAAAACCAGGCTATATGCTCCAAAATTGAAAATTGAGATTTATGGTTTTCTTAATTAAGCAAAGTTTTTCCTATCTTTTGGTCCTTCTTCCATTTCATTTGACACATCTAGTGCTGAGCTATGCTTATTTATGCAACAAGAAGTATGAACAAATGAAATTGAGTTACAGCCATTTTTTATCATTATATCTTGCATTATTTACAT
>NW_003546367.1:134148-167660 GCF_000090795.2 Amphimedon queenslandica | reverse complement strand
TTTTTGAAAGCAATTAGGTAATTAGGTGATCTGCATGGATTCTTTCTTTGCAGTCGGAAGTTTATGGTAGGCACTGATAACGTGGTAGGAACACTTGGGATGGTAAAACAGGTCAATTATTATCTCCAAAGAAAAAGACCATTGTATACTATGTCAAGAGAAGTACAGTGAACAAGAAATTTTTGGTATTTAGTAGAGGAATTATGTATTAGTTGTTCTAAAACAATTGTTTTCTGTAGAGATTGCAGTTATTAAAATGCTGTATTCAGGGAAATTTTGAATCATTTTTAATTTTTGCACATACAGCCCTGTACAAAAATATATGAATAACTTCCATTTATTTAAATTATTGTGGTATGTAAGCTTAATAATTGAAATAAAACACGTGGCTGCTTTAAAAAATTTTGACTATATACCAGTATTTCAAGCCTTCAAATGGATTGCCTGATTCAAGAGGAAGTTTGTCCTTGTCAATATCTTCTGATGCTATCTTGTCAGCCAACACTGAAGTTAGTAGAGCCTTGAAAGAGAGTGGTACGAAGATGCGACAAGGCCCCTACACTAACTACAGCTCAGAACTACGCACTCAAATCGGTAGATATGCGAGCAGTCATGATACTACAGCAGCCACATAATATTTTGTAGAAAACTTAAGGAACCTATAAGCAAAAGTACTGTGCAGTTAATCAGTAAAAGCTACGAACCAAAATTACTATGTTCCAGAAGAAGTGCGCCATTACAGCTACTTCCAACAAAGCCACGTAGTAGGCCACTTCTCGTTGGCAAAAGTTAGACTCACTGGTACAATTATACTTGAATAGAGTAAGAGATGGAGGAGGTATTATTAACACACGGATTGCTGAGGCAGCTGCACTTGCAATTGTCATGAAGTATACTAAAGAGAAGTTAATGGAATTTGGAGGTCATATACAAATTAGTCCTACTTGGGCAGAATCGTTGCTTTCACGAATGAATTTTGTCAAGCGTAAAGGTACCACAGCTAAAAGTAGACAAAGCATGCTAGATTTTGAGCAGATTAAGAGTCATTTCTTGACAAGGTACAGCTATTGTAGTCATGGAATATATATCCCATGGGATCAAAGGGGAGTTAACATTGTACCAAGCACTTCGTGGACCTTGAAACGGAAAGGAGCACAACGTGTGAAATAGCTGGTTTAGGGATAAAAGGCAGATAACCGCACTATTGTGTGGTACACTTACAGGAGCTTTTCTACCAGTTCAGTTGATATACTAAGAGAAAACTGGCAGGTGCCATCCAAACCCGAAGGCTGCAAATAAAACATTATCCGAAACATTGGTCCACAGAACAGACAATGATAGAATATGTATCAGAAATTTTCCTTTCTGAAGTGAGTGCTAACAGAACCCTGATTGATGACAATACTGCACCAGCGATGATAATCATGGATAATTCTAAAGGACAAGTAACTGACAATGCCATAGAGCTGCTCCAAGCAAGCAATGTTCATGCATGCCTTTTACCAGCGAACACAACTGACAGGCTCCAACCAATGGATGTAAGTGTTAATAAGCCTTTTAAGGCATATGTGAGGCGTAAATTTGTAGAATGGTATAGCAATGAAAATATGAAGCAGTTTGATGATGTCCATTACTCAGATGACAAGCAGATGAGTTATCATTGGCTAATTTAAAGGAAATTGGTGCTCTATGGTTTGTGGAAGCTGCTAATTACATTAGTGATACCCCATCATTAATTGTGAATGGATTTCATCATTTGGAAATAGCTGCTGCCTTAATGATGCTTATGGATATATACATGAGCCTCCTGATGTCATTATTGAAAATGTTGAAGATTACTACTCCACTGATGAAGACAAAGATGATGATTCCACAATAATTGAGGATGAAGATGCATAACTACTTTAGACCACTTATACATGACAGTTTTAATTATAGTACATAAAATTAATAATTAAAATTGAAATTATTTAATGTTTCTTGATGATAGTAATTGTACAAAGCGATGAATAACATGATCATTTGACCATCTAGATCTAGTAACTAAGGTCTTTCACTTCCTAATATTTTCAGGACTCCCAGTAAAGCTGATTGCTTGGGGAATTTCTAAGCCACCTTGTGGAAAATCAGAAGAAAATCATCGTGAACATGTCACCTGACACGTAATTTTACCTTCTTTCTTTATAAAGAGGGAGCATAGATGAAAAATCTTTTTTGGAAGGTGACGAACAATAGAAGTTCCTTCCATAACAGCAATAGCATACCTCTCCATATTATTACCAGGTTCTCTTATACAATGGAGTTTATGTCCTATTGAAGCATTCCATGCACTTTTGTAGACATGATGTCCCCTGATACACAAAGGCATCTGAAAACAGCAAGAAAATGTAACGGTAGCCATGCTGCTGTCCGGTTATAAATTTATATAATTCATTAAATTTGTTATAATTTTTATTTTCTACTTGGTTTAATTTCGCACACCAGTCTATGTAAGAAATTTTTTTGGCAATGAAATAATTACGATTGTTACTTTTAAGCAACTAATATTTCCCAGAATACGGTAGTCTCAAGGAAGAGAACTGATCCTGTGGGATGTGTCAACAGCAACCAATTCCGATTTGTCGACATGTTGACAGCATGAAACAAATATAAACTCAATTCTAAATTATTTTACTAGTCCCAACAGTAGGTTCAGAATAGTGTTGGCAACAGTCGCTTTAGGAATGGGAATTGACTGCCTCAATGTGTGACAGATCATTCAATGGGGTTCACTCTCTGATCTTGAAATGTACATTGAAGAATCTGAAAGAGGTGAAGGGGATGGAAAAACTACTACAGCTTGTTTATGTAACTGTAATAGTGATGCATCACTCCAATTTATGGAAGCAGAAACTGTATCATACTGTGAAAATGTTAAACATTGTCGTAGGGAAGTGCTTTTCAAAGATTTTGATTATTGTTCTAAAGATAAGCCAGTTGGATATTGATGTTGTGGCACATGTTTATCTGCTTGTGATGGTGATGATTGTAAATTCTAGTATTGTCTATAATAATTTATGCATTCCATTAATGTACCGAATATACATGTACTAGTAACTAATTAAATTCTTATGTTCACAATTAAAATAATTCTAATGATGACTAATAATACAACTAAGTGAATAATTTAGAGAAAAAACTAATTATTTTTTAATCATGATCAGATCATTTTCCTGACTTAAGTAGTGAGCCATAGTTTTAGTTCACTTATTCATAATATGGATGGAGTGTTGCCCTTAAATTTAGGGAATTGTGACTGCTTTCCACCATTTTCTGATAAAAAAGTATTCAATTTGTGGAGGTCACTTATGATTTGCTGTATGTAGATCCTTGGTTTTTTTAGCATGATGAGTAGTGAGTCATCCCTGAACATTAATTTTGTCACAGTTCGTCTTGACTGTCATCAGATTGTGTAATGACTTGCCTATCTGTTGTATGCTCAGGTCACCAATATCAGAAGATAAAGGACTAACAGCTTCGTTGAATTCTCTGTTTAAACGTTTGTGATGAAGATCCATACAAATATTTCTGCCAACTTTTCCTGCTGCACTTATAGTCCTTCACCAAATAAGCTGTTGCTTCAAACTTTCCGTGAATGTGAAGTGATATTTTAATAAAACACCTGCCTGAATAACATATTTCGTCTTCTGTTTGGCCTTAAGAACAGCAAGAAGAACCTTAAAATTTGTAAACCATCTTCCTCCTAAATACAGTTAACAAATTCCATATACAACATACCTAATGAAAGTAATTCTTGGCATATGCAAGAATACTACGTCCTTTATCTGCTAGTTTCTCTAATCATAAGGTGTAAGCATGCCATTGTGAAGCTTGTATGGCACGCCTATGGCACACTTAATGTTACTTCTGACTAATGTAAAGCAAGCTTAAGTGTCAATACCTTATCTGTCTTTACTCCATGCAAGTGTTCATTCTGCTGCTGTGTTTTAAATAGAATAATATAATAATGTAATTAACTTATTAATTCATTTCAAAAAAAGTCACACGTGCATACAATGTACAGTATCATGGCATCAAGAAAGAAACATAGATGTGAGAGTGATCAGCTGTTATTATTTCACAAGGAATAAGTTCTAGTGAGAAAGAAAAAAAGCAAGACGAAGAAGAAGAGATGGAACAAAGTTGTCTTGTATCTAGTAATTCTACTTGAAAACTCTTGTCCAGATGGCAGATGAAGTTTGACTGGGCACAATATGATGAAGAAAAGGATACTGTCACATGTTCTGTGTGTAAAAAGGCCTATAAAACAAGTTACTACATTAGAGGAAAGTCACGTCCTGCTAAAGGCTGGAGAAAATAATCTTAATTGACACAGACTATAAGTGGATCACAGGAACACTAAAGCCTTTAATGGCTGTTGAAGCAAGACCAGTTTATGACCATGTGCTCTGTATCTGGAAGGAAGCGACTTTGCTAATAAAAAATGTCTATTTTTAACTCGTAAATGTATTGCAGTTTTGAAAGCCAAGAAACTGCATAAACATGTCCAGGAACAAGGATGTAAGATTCCAACAAGCTACCAAGGTCTGTGCAGCAACTGTGAGTTTGTTACTGCAATCAGTCAGCATCATGAACAAGACCTTCTAATGCAGCTGAAATTGCCACCATTTCTTAGTCACGTTGTCGATGACTATTGATATTGCTGTTTAGAATAAATTGATCATGTCTGTCAAACATTTTGTCTGAAGATCAAGTAGTTCTTACTTTGATATGGGCATGAAATAGCATTAGGAAGTTGAAGTTAAATAGGTATAATGATTTTGGTGAGCAATGTCACACAAAGAATAGTGAGCCTTGTTTTTATTAATCAGCATATTTGTATGCTAATGACATGTGTAATTCTGACAGCCAAGTTGATAGTCCAATTGCAATCCCTGTTGATACAAATGGCACGTGTTATGTAGCAGGGATTGTTGATGTGTCATGCATTGATGGAAAAAATGAATGTAATGATGATAATTACTCTGATGATAATATTGATAGAAATAGAATTTATACTAATAAGAAAAAGCCTACCTTTAAATGGCACTGTACAAACAGGTGCAAGCCTTTATTAGAGAGTGATGTTACATGTTGTTCTAATATTGAAGTAAGACATCTTTTTGACTTACACATTAAAAATTGAGGATAAATTTAGATGCATGTAAACATGATGTTTCTGTTCATCCAAATGTAACCGTGATTAAGAAAGATTAAAATAATATTGAATGATATTTAAAATACCGTATTGTAAAAAAATTTCGTAGCCGAAAAGTCTTGGGGATCCATTCAAAAATTAATTTTGTGGCTTTAATTTTTGTGGTTTTCTACTTTTGGCCATCTTGAACCATATTGAATCAATAATATTTTTGTGGATTTTCAAAAAACTGGAAATACGCAAAAATTTTGTCTACAAAAACTTTCTACAATACGGTATTCAAAAATTGTTTCTGAAATGTTAGGCCATCCTTTTCTGTGTAGTGGTAATGACACTGACTTTAAAAGCATGTTCAATTTTACACAACGCATCTGTTTCTTATCCTTTGTTGAGACACCATTTAAAACACTTTTATGTTGCTAGAAAATACACAAGAAAATACACATTATTCTTTCTGCTCTTGCTGATTGCGACACAGCACAATTGCTAAAATTAAAAATCTGTGAAGCAGATGAGACTGAATTTGATAATGTGCATTACATTATTAATAATAGTAAAGAAGATGACCCATTTAGAGTACCAGCTTAGATACTGTACTTTATTTTAAGTATTCAGTTGCTATTCATGCCTGTAAGAAAGCTTTGTCTTATCAGACTCATAGAGCTTGTAGCTTGACAGGCTTTTAAGAAAACAATATGTCACTGAAGCTAAAATTTCAATGTTTAGAATATTCTATTACATTACATTACAGAGAATGATCCTACAGCATTAAATAAAGTTATGTGAATTGGTAATCATTTTTCAACTAATTATTAGAAAAAAGGAAATTCCAGCACATTGGGTGCTCAATGGGTTAAAGTGAGCCACTACACAAATTGGAAACTTTGGATCCTTTAAGTTGCTTGTTAATACAGAGGGCAAAATGTTTTCTGACAATTGTTAGACTTGGAAAACACACCTTAAAAGTGTCTACCTACAATTCCTTGAAGGCTCTTAAAGGTGCAATGTTTTATTTACCTCTTCCATAAAAATAACAATGGAAATTTAAAATGAGGTTGGTATAAATTTTAATCAAAATTTTGCATAATCCAGAACTTTATATTATTATTAATGACAGCCTACCAAATCAAATAATGTCGGGCATAGCATAGTTGATGTAAATAAAGTAAAAGCAGCATTAAGAAAATTAAAAGAAACAAGTAAATAAGAAACATTAAAAAGAGAAAAGAGTAGGATTAAATTTGAAAAGAGAAAGGAAACAAGAGGGTGCTTGCAAACTGGTGATGTAAGAAATCCTACTCCACTGCATAAAGAGTAGTACCTAAAAACATTCTAATGATCCACTCATGATACTGAATTAACTGTACATGAAGCCATGTCTTTGATGGAGTAGTGTAGGATTTCTTACATCACCAGTTTGCAAGTACCTTCTTGATTCTTTACTTGTTTCCAATTTAATCTTACTACTTTTCCATTTTAATGTTTTTTATGTAATTGTTTTCATTCTTTTTCTTAAAATAATAAATTACATTCTGTTATGATTGTGTGGTGAGGTTAATTATATTCATGCTGATCACGTGCGCATAATTAAAATTGCATCAAACAACAAACCCACGTGGTGTCTGCAGCTGGATTTTGTCTTACATTTTGTTCTCTCCTTGCATCTTTTTGAAACCACTGGTCCAGTCCTTGACCCAAGCACAAAGGAATGATGTAAAAGCCAACTCCAGCGGTTTTCTGGTTTACAACAATTCCGTGTCAATAGAAGATGAAAGAAGAAAAATTCTGAGGAATTATTGCAGAAATTTGAATTTGGGCCTGTTCTCTAGAAATGCTCTCGCTACAGTACAGGCCACTTTAAAGGTACTAGAAGAATCGCTTATTCATGGAAAGCTCATCTAGGCCTTTTATGAGGCTGTAAAATGTAAGATAAATAAGTTATAGGCATTTGAAAAATGTATATTTGGACGCCATCTTGAATAATCCACCTGAATCCAACATATAAGCTACAGACTATGTAATAAATTGTCTTACACAAACATAGATGATGATTCAATTAATGAAACATCTAAAACTGTTAAACAAGTAGTCAGGAATACTACTTGTAAGAAGCTTGAATAAGCAAATGATCCCAGACTTAAAAGGCCGTTGAACATATGCGATTAGAAATCGTGACAAAAAAGTTGCAACAGGTTCTGATAATACTGAATATACAATTATGGATGTAAAAGAAGCACCAATACACATCAGGAATGAGCATTTTGATTTGTTATTCTTTTCTACTTTACTTCCAACTGGGCAATATGGAGAGCATCATCCCAGACAATGCTATCCAGCACAGACTTTATTACTTAGCGAATTCATAAAATCTAGACTTTTAAACAAAGATTCGTGATTTCGTACAAATCATTTACATTGTTTGCACAATTACGGATTAAAAAATAACATGGCCTTAAAAACTGGCATATATAATGTATTAAAAAACAACAAGAAGCAATATTAGTGAAACTGTTGCTGAAACAATATTGTTATAAAAAATTAGCGTTTGACATAACGAACTTGAGGGCAAATCAAGAACTATGTTGGCTCCAATACGAGGCACAAATCAATATTGGTTCCATATGAAAGATCTGGTCAAAGCAATGATTCCTGACTAAGGCTCACCAACACTTTTCCTACCATTAAATTGTGCTGAATACAATTCAGCTGATATATTACAGTATTTAGGAAAAGTAAACGATGTACCACAATCATATAGTATTTCCAGATAATGTACTGAGGACCCAGTTTTGGTATTGTGACAATTTTCATACAAATTCAAGGAATTCCTTAATATAGTTATTCTCCTGACAGATGTTTTAGGCAAAGTAGAGCAATATTATGTTGAAAGAGAATAACAACTGTGTGGAGTGCCTCTCCTCCGATGAATTGAAAGCACTCCTGTTGTCAGTATTGATTGCCCTGAAGAAGTCTGTGTTATCATACAAATATTATTTATCATACACCTGATAGTTACATGTGCCTGATTTAAAGTTTTTGTTAACAAAATACCAAATGTACAAGTGCAGCACATACTGCAAGCAAAGTATTAAAGTCAGCAAGATCAATTAATTAAGGTTCTAATTTAATTTTTGTAGACCAGTGGCAGATAATATTTGCATTAATGATGTTGAAAAATGCTTGAAATCATGCAATAAACACAAATAAGATGACAAAAAGTTAAATCAAAGATTACAATCCCTTACTGTTGAAATTGTGGCGTACAAAAAAGAAGTTGCAACACATAACACAGAGGAGTCTTTTCTGAACTGAGTATTTAACTGGATATGTCACTAAAGCAGGAAAGAGTCATGTACAGGACTATAGGGATGAAGTCAGTAGCTGTGATAACATATACAGCAGGTTTTGGAAAATCAGACCATAATTACTTTGAGCCAAAGAAGTAGGACTATATGAAGCTAGCAATTTTGTCTTGGTGAAAGTCTATGCATGAAATCAGGAAAAATACAGTATATTAACGTGTCCAGTACATGAATGTGTACTAGCCTTGTAAAAGGAGCAGAAAAAAATATTTATATTTTACTACAATGGATCGATCTTCAAAAGAAATTTTTAATTCTGGCAAAATTGAAGACTTTTATCCAACAATGCCAAATAACATGGAAGATGTATTTCTACAAATTTGTTGCTAATTAGAAATTTGATAAAATAGGAAAAAATGTAGACACTAAATACAAACCTCAAACAAAGCCAGTCCTTCCAAACCATAGGAAATTTTATTCTATAAAACAAGTAAAACAAGACGCTTTTTATTATTTTCATAATATTTTTTGTGCCTTTAAGACATGAGAGCACACTCATAATGAAAGAAGAAACAGTAGAAGCATTTAGGCGTGACAGAAGTATCTATATATGGCATGAAGAATCATTTCAGCAAACTACAGAAATTGATAAAAGAACGTAATTGGACAAAAAAGTAGATCCACTGGTTTTACTGACCTGATTACAAGGAAGATGTCAAGCCTGAATCACTGAGTAAAACAATGGAAGCAGTAGCTGACATAGCTGACATGCATGTCAATGTACCTATTTAACATTAGAGCTATGAGAGGCAATGCTTCATGCAGTGAAAAAAAATTAGAATTTTTTAAATTAAGAGTCATCTTATAAGTCACAAATAACATGAAGACTTCAGAATAAGTCTTCAAGACTGCTTAGATTGGATAATATCAAACCACAAAGAATGTTTTTAGTGGTGTAGGAAGTACTGGTCAATAAAAGCAATAAAATGCCTAATGTATAACATATGACATCCAGAAAGTGTGATATTGTGTGTTGTAGTAGCACCAACATGTATATCTGCATTTAATTCAGGCAGACTAACAATACATACATTATTTTAGCTACCAATAGAGCATGAGGGAGAAACATCTAGAGTTTGGGCTTTGAATAAAGATGTTTAAAAAAGGATAAAAATGACACTTAAAAATTTAAAAATTATAACAATAGACGAGGTATGTATTGTATTCAATCCAAAAATCTAGCATACTTACACTTGAGCTTAGAAGATATATTCGGAACTGATGAATGGTTTGAGTTCAAAAATATTTTATTTGCAAGTGACCTCTTACTATTGCCACCGTTAATGGTAAACCAGTATTAAATGAAATTAGTAACAAACTTGTAAGAACTAGACTTAGAGGAGCAATTGCAGTTAGCATATAGAAAGAAACAGTAGAATATGATGAACTGAAATCAATGAGCAACAAAAAGATAAAACTTTTTTGAAAATGTTTGATTTTTTTACGCATGGCTGTCTGACTGATAAAACTATTGATACACTCAAAAGTTGTGTATTAAATGTTTCAATAAAAGTGAAATATATGGAATTGGAAAGTGAAGGGACAACTTCAATTTGCCTATTTTCTAAGGTAGATGCCTGCTAAAAATTAATCATTTGATGTTACAAATTCTAAATCTTGGCGAAGCAGAAGTAGCATGTGTTGATGTTAAAGGAAGTGGCATCACAGCCACATTTTAACAAGAAGAACATTAGAAAAACTAAATGATTTACCAAGTAAAACAGCTGGTTTAGAAACTGTGTTGTGTTTAGCATTAGGCAGTAGAGCAATGCTCAGACGTAATATTGATGTGACTGTAGGATTACTTAATTGTGCCAATGGTTTAGTAATTGGCATTTATACCACACGTAATTGTATATAAATTAAATTTGATTATATTGCTGTACCTTGTGACATAGAAAGGGTTAGGTCTAGATTAATGCTCTCTAAAAATTTCTTTATACACAGAAAACAGTTTCCCCGTATGCTATTATGGTACATGAATGTCAGGGCCTCTCACTATCGACTGATGTTTTTGGGGATGGTATAGCATATGTAGTGCATGAATCTATTATGTATATATGTATTTAATTAATTTTTAGTGAGACATCTTGCAGAAACCAAGTGGATTATCACTTACAAAGAATAAGAAGAATTGCATTTGCAGTAGATGACATGCATAGTGTGATGATGAAGGTGAGAAAAAATGTATAGCTCATGCATGCATGCATCTTTTTAAATCAATACAGATACCAAACCAAGTATGGAAATAGGCAGCCCTCCTGCACTTCCTGCTCCAATTGTAGCACTACTGTAGGATCTGAAAGAATTACCTCCTGCTGCAATATATGCTGTTGATGCTAATGTACACAAGAAATCAACACAAACTGCTGGAACAAGTAGCTCAATTCAACATAAACTCAATCCTACTGATATGTGAATGGAGCAAGAGGCATTCCCAGTTGGCCTATAGGTATTAGTTTTGTATCAAATTATTTATATAACTATTTGTGATTTATTGAAAGTAGAGCTTGTTAAAGGCAGTGGAATGTACATCAAGGAGAACGAACTGAAAAGGCTTTGGTGAGATCGAAGATGGCATCTCGATTAACGAGATCTCTTAATATATTTTACACTAATAACAGGTTGGCAAGCTGCTCCACAAAAAAGGAACATCCTCTCAAAAGAGAGGCAATAATTGGTAATTGTAATTATACAACATGCAGTCATAACAATATATTGTTTGATTTTTCAGTCCAAAATGTATCCATCCCGAAGTATAAATTACATCAAAAGAGATCTAACATCAAAATGTAGGGAGGAGAGGAGGATACTATTATGGGTGCAGTAGTTGGGTAAATTAATTTGGTTCTTTTTTAACTATCTTAATAAAGAGAAAATTAGGAATGCTGCTTATTTTAAAACTTTTAAGAATTTAACATAAAGCCATGGAGAATTGCCGAATTATTATTAACAACATACCCTTTGTCATCCATTTTTTTACATAGATGCAATTAGAAGGTCTACACGGTATCTCTTCTACGCATGCGCAGGAGCTTGAAGGCCACATGCAAGGCACTAGCAGCACAGCACAGCACAGTTGAGCATACCACACCACAGTGACCACAGACCAGACCACTCTCGGCATTCTGTTTTGTCTAGCATGTTTCAATGTTTCTTTGAGCGTGTTTCTGAGCTATCAAAATCTCTGGGACACTGAGTGAGTTCTGTGATGTTGTGACTCGTCTTTGTTACATAAGTTTTTTTATTTAGCTCTCTCTTATTAACTAAGTTGATGCCACCATTAGCCCGAACTGATTGAGTTCCAAGGTGAGTTCACTAGATATACAGGGGTGGATCTTAGGTTATTTAGGAAGGTTAAGAGACAAAATGGGGCAGCAAACACGAGATATATTCTTGCTTTTACTGTGGTATTATCAAAATAAAAAATTATATTATTGGCCACTGTTTTTTACTTGGTTTATCTTGTGGAGTTTTTAAAATTTAATTGGAATTATTTTAGCCTGTGCAAATTTCACACGAATTAGGTGGCAGATTTAGGAATTATCAATTTGGGCCTGTGACTGCATAAATATGAAGTGTACACTGTCAAAGTTAATTTATTGCCTAAAATTTTATGTGGACAAGGCTCACCCATAGATTCACCACTTATAAACTAGCTGAACTATATGGTAATTCTAAATAATTGATGTCCTAATTTTCAACATTGTTTTGTCAGTTTCAGTTGAGAAGAAACCCTTATCATCTCTAATGACTTTTTCTTATAAATATTTACAGCTTAAAGCATAAGTGCGTATTGGCTTTTTCAATCATTTGTACCAATTTGGTAATCCGAAAGGTTCTCAATGTGTTCTGCTTGAGAGCCTGCCATGATGCATCATGTGCATTACTATAATGTACATCTCATTATATCTCGTCATAAATAATGCTTTTAAAAAAATAAAAGTAACCATATTAAGACATCCTTCACTCACATTGTGCAATGATTCATCAATCTTTTGAGTTCCTTTTAAGCTAATAACAGGCACCAAGACCACTAAAAGGACAGGTAGACTAAAAATAACTAATAGGTACGTACATAGGAAATTAGGAAGGAAGTGCTTGAAGAATCACAGCTTGTGCATTAACACATTGCAAGCATACTTGTGTATACGGCTAAAGTGACCTTTACTTCCATTTTCTCAACTAAAACTGCATGACTATAGTTTGTCATCCTTTGTGCATTGTAATTGTCCTCTGTTATTACTGACAGGTTTTATTGATGAGTTACTAATGTATTCTGCATGAAAAAGGTAAGCTTGCATTCTCTTCATTGCACTGTCTCATTTGGTATTTTAACAGTTATTGTACAATTTTTATAGCTTTGCTTGAGTGGCTTTACTGTCCAGTTGAATGATGGGTAGGACTAGTGTACCAACATTCGAAAATGTCTTTCTTTTGTCTAGTTGAATGCTAAGGTGGTATTTCAAAAATCTGAACAAATAGAGAAGTGTAAAAACATAGTTAGGGGCACGACTAGCCAGCTATTATAGGCTATGCAGTACAATCTAATTTTGCCTTGGTCTGCACTTATTATTTTGTATTTTAGTAGGAATCAGGAAACTAGCACTTCTGACAGGAAGTTAGCACTGTTTAATTTTTGAGTGAAAACTAATTTCATTTTACTAGGATAATATGAAAAGAGCTCAATCATGGAAGACTCAGCAAGTGTCTAAAAATTTGAAATTTTCAGGTAGCTAGGTTCAATACTAAATTTTTTTAAATTACAAAAATAATATTTATAGAATTTCAAAACTTAGCTGCACATGAGATGAGATGATTTGATACCTTCCAATAGTACCTTCAAGACTCTACCTTTTATTTTTACAACATAGCTATAACTGGAGAGATCTCTATTAATGATCACAGTGAAGTGTCATCAACTTAACTATCCATCAAAGTGCCATGTGTCATTGAATATTACAATTATGATACAATACTTAGTATAAAAAAGTTTCTGTCACGCCTTGATGCGTATCATTTCTGTTTGTAGATGTCAGATGACAAAGCACAGGAATGATTTACTTGGTGATATTGGTAAAGTTAGACGGAAAGAGCTGAAGTATTGAGATGTGACTGATGATGTGGAATGCTACTGTTTAAAATATGTTTGTAACACATACACTATAGCCACTTGGAGTGCAGACTTTAGTTAGTAGCTTTAAGTCTATGCTAACGCATAATACCAATGATATGTAGTCTAAAGCTTTTACAAGACACTTTCAAGACATACTGGATGTGCCAAGCCCAGGCCACTAATTGGACTCACCATGCTTGCGTAGGCGGGTACAATGCAATTAGGTTGTCATTCCGTCTGTCTGTCATTCAGTCACAAAAATTCCTGTTCATTCCTAGTCAATATCTTTTTTACTGAGCTCTCCTGAGTTATAATTCTTTTTAAGATTTAAGAAAATGCTGATTTATTTAGCCCCTTTGTATTTTCATGGCAATCAGTGGTAGCAGAAGCTGAATATTTTCAAGAATAGACCACTTTTCCCAGCCAAATCGTTGTGTTTAACTCTATTTGGTCAAGATTAGCATTGATAGGTAGAGAAAAGTACATAGATTAAAAAATTTGAGGAAATTTCTATCTCTTTTTTGTTTGCGAGTGACAGTTGCTCAATGTTTGTAATTTAGCCTCTTCAAAAAATTTTCAGGCAGCACTGGGTAAAGCAGGAGCAACCAAACTATCTCGGTCTCTTTGCAAAATTTTTTGTGCCTACTCTTTCTTTGAAAAGAGCTTCAGATGCTGAATAAATTTTAGCTTTTCTTCTTTCTCCTACCCATGTGCCATGTTTATCTGCCCTGCACTGCTAAGTGCTGACCACACCTAAAATTTATTTTATGGATCAGTGCAGTAATGGCATTGTTGCACTTTGCACTTTGTCAAAATCTATAATCCTTTTTTTTAATATCAAGTTGCTTATCTATATAATGTACAAGTAACACATTATCCCTCAGGTGAATCTCAGCAGGTGAGTCCACGCACCATGGTGCTTTATTGTGATATGTAACTCTAAGCATACATAATTAGGGTAAGCCTGAGCTCGCCCCACATAAATGACATGAGTATGTTTGTTTGTACACGTACGTTACCCCAATTTTTCCGCACGAAAAAAATTCATCTGTTTAATCAACTTAATAATTTTAAATGAAAATGGGTGTGGTCACAATGAAAAAAAATGGTGGCTATTCAAACGGGAAACTCTTCAGCTTGCAAGTCACTCATGTCAGCAAGGTAAGTCTGTACTGCTATCCAAATGCTGCAAGGAAGGTAAAAAAACAGATATGCCGTGTTCTTTATTGATGAGACTAACTCTGATCAAGTGAATGTCAGTAACTCAGTCTGTATATACCTGACTGCACTTGGAGCACTACAAATAGCAAGAAGCCAAAAACTACATTGGTAGAGTTGCCTATCTAGCTATATCAGTTGCGCAATGACTGCTTGTAGCTATCTTTAAGGTTGATAAGTGCTATAAGAAAGGTACTAACTTTCACTGCTCCAGAGATTACAAAAGGTAGATCATCAAGAACTGCATGATACATCAAGTTCTGAGCTGCTCAGTCCACAAGAACAATCATGCATGAGTATTGTTAATCTGTTGAGATCTATTGTATATATGTATGGTACATTGATTTGCTTCCTGAGGCTCGCCCCTTCAATATTTTACATTTGTCTAGTATTATTTCCATTTTGTCTTATTTATTGTTTATGTGTGTAGAATCATTCCAAAGAAGGTGGAAGATATAGGGGCTTTTGAATTTGATGTTGAAGTTGAGCAGATTCTTTTGCCTCCAACATCAGATACCAGCAGCAGTAGTGACAGATCCCGGAGCCCTATACTTGTAGGAATAGGCCAAGGATTCTCCCACCAGTAACTTACAGTGAAGCTGAGATTTCCAGTAACAAGAATGAGGTTGAAGCAAGTGAATGTGGTTTGGAAGGAAAATTGTTGATGTGTCCTTAAAAGTAGATAGACCCAGTACAATTGACTCTGTCAGGCTTTCTGTAAGTTATAGTGACATAAGATTTTTTACACCTGACCAATTTACAAATGAAACAGTTGGTATTGACTCATGCCTACATGTTTAATGAGTATCATTGCAAAACACACAAGCAATAAGTAGTTCCTAACACTATTGCATCAATTTTACCAATGATACATATATCAGGCTATATTCTTGGCTTATTAATTTTGCACTATGAAATTGACTTTCTGATAATTGAGAACCACAAACATCAATTTTTATCCAATTGATTTGTAACAGAATCTACCGTATAGCGGGTAATTTTCGACTGGTGCTTATTTTCGTCTGTTTCATTGCTATTAATTCTGAACGAAAATTATATCAGATGAAAATTAATTCTGAAGATAGGCATGACCATAGTAAATTATTAATAACATCATAACAAGCATGGATGGCCTTGAAAACAGTGTTCACCTTCTAAATAATCTCTTCCAGACCCTACAGGACCAGGGGACCTCTTTCTAATGCTATGAGTCCTACAGACGCTAATAAAGACATCAGATCAATTATTTTGTCTAGTTGAAAATAAAACTAACGAATTTTTATTTTAAAGCCATTTCTGGTTTCAGTCAAAATTTTCAACCACCGAAAATAACCCGCTATACGGTATTCAATTTCTTGTTAAAATTGACTTTCTGATAATTAAACACCACATATATCAATTTTTATCCAATTGATATGTAACAGAATCTATTCTATTTTTTGTTGGATTTCTTTATATCTTAAAGGGACATAGGCAGTTGAAGGCCTGGGCATTAGGAGCAACACCCAGGTTGACTTTTTGACCAATAATTATAGTCATGATTCTGTTATGGACATCCTATGTAAACTATGGTAGATCAACAGGCTTCTTTGGTGCTTTATGCTAAGAAATCATCTGAATAAAGTTAGATTAGTATTTTCCGCACAATTATATAAAAACTGCACCCAATTAATTATTGATGACTAGGTCAAACCAAATTCCTGCAACCGCCAATGAAAGAGACACCATGTTTTAATGAAAAGATAGTTTTACAAACCAATTTATTCAGTTAATTTTTTTTGTGGGGCATACCTGATGTTGTGATGATAAATGTGAGGAAGTTAACAATAGCAGTTGCTGAGGTACAACAGCTTCAATTGGCGTCGCTCAGTTGTCATTTTTTTGCTTTTAGGATAAGTTTATGAAGGATATCCCATCGGTCTATGTGCATTGAAGCCATGTGGGATAGTTATTGTTTTACATGTTCAGTATTGCTATCAAAGGAGTAACTTTTTGCACATATTATCACAACTATCAAGCTTCTTTTTGAGTCAATGTATTCCACTATCAACATGGTCCTGGACAACAAGTGACTTACAATGTTCATGTCTTTCAAGGAGTTAATGTTTGTGTCTTTCATTGAGTTAAATTTTTATGTCTTTCAATGAGTTAAATGTTTGTCTTTCAATGAGTTAATGTTCATGTTTTTCAATGAGTGTTTCTGTCTTTATGTTCATGTCTTTCAATGAGTTAAATGTTTGTCTTTCAATGAGTTAATGTTCATGTTTTTCAATGAGTGTTTGTGTCTTTATGTTCATGTCTTTCAATCAGTTAACGTTCATGTCTTTCAATGAGTTAACGTTCGTGTCTTTCCATGAGTTTTTGTGAAACCATGTACTTATTAACTACTTTAGTACATCATAGTCATTTTCAGCTTGTACAAGACAACACCCTGCACTTGTGACACCTCATATGATTGTCCATTGCCTCCCAAACAAACAGGTATAGTAGGCAACAGCCAGCTGTTATCTACAAAGAACCATGATAGAGTTACATCAAGTGACGTGGAATCACACAAATGTTCTCAGAGAGGAGTCTAATACTAGCACAGGTGGTATTGATGATACATTTGTATATACCTAGAAGAAGCACCTGCTACTTTTGGCACTGCGATACACATCATCATAGGGCATACAAGATGCGTGAGAAAGGAAAAGAATATCTACCATCCTGAAAAACCTACCTCAATCCTACATATAGCCTACCGCCTATATAATAAAAAGACTATAACATGTTTACTTTGCAGTACTTTTAGCATCTCCAGTACATGCATGGCTTTGGAGACCCCAGGTAGCACTACCTGGAGGTAGTACTGCTTTGCTACCCACCTAGCTTAAAGAGATATGAAACATGTAAAATGTGTTAAGCAAATGTTTTACCTTCTTTGCATTACCTGAAGTAAATTTCATTCATACTGAACTTTCCAAAACAAGCAATTAGGATATGTAATAATATACAATAAGTACAATTGCTAAGCAAATTATGTAAGATTGAAGTCGACTAAATCATAGTAATTTCTAGCATTTGTGTGAAACATATATTTTGAAGTTGGATAAGTGATGACAATTTCTGTTATAAAACAGTGACTTAAATGTACACCATGATTGAAATTTTTTGAGTTGACAGCACTAAAACATGGACCTTTAGTTGAAACACAGTAGCAGCAATAAAAAATTCATTTTCAGAAGCCGAAGTACCAAATTGGACTAATTTTCTGTGGTATATGTGATCTATTTGCACTCACTGCATTTTCACTAGTACTAATATGCATGTGTGGTAATACTAAGTTTAATAATTTTAAGGCATTGTTCGTCATACAGGTACAAGTAGTTAATCTAACTAGCATATGATTTTTTTCAGTCCCAGTTACAGCTTTAGAAATAGCTCTGTAAAAACAGTTGTCATCTCCTTTCATTTTATGACAGATATACATAGATATTTCTGGATGATTTATAGTTTTAAGTGGATCAGTACCTACACTAACAGTCTGCCAAGTATTATCCAGTCTGAGTAAAGCAGCAGAATTCATCCAGGCTGTGGAAGGTGTTTTGCCTATTGATAGAGGCATTGCTTCTTCAGATTTGATAGACTCAACGTCAGGAGACTTACCTCTGTTTCTACGATTAAGTAGGCATGATTGTTGGTGTGGAGATTTTTCAATACTGCAAGTACATTTAACACTACTAATTATAAATTCTTCCAAATCACTATCTATACCATAACTATTCAGAATGCTACTATCAATACCATCAGAACTAGAAAACAAGTGTCTTAGTGTAAAAAATTTCTAAGATTGTTTTACCACCAAATGTTTATCGCTCACATGCATTAATCCTCACTTGTATTATTCCTAGCATCATAGTTATTGACTATTATTTATGATGATATCAAGCATGCACATTTAGACCTACATATGTACTAACACACCACAAATATACATAAACAAACATAATTATCATACATAAATATTGATCTTATCATCTCTCCGAAGAGTGAGATTATTTTTGATCTTGTCATCACTCCGAAGAGCATAATTATATTGATCTTTTCATCACTCTGAAGAGCATGATTTTATTGATCACGTGGTAGTGTTACTAAGTAGGATTCACCCAAATTCAAAATGGCTTCCACGACTTTTGCAGTCTTACTATACTGGGAAAACGAGCTCCTGTGCTTACCAGACTTTTTAGAGGACCTTATCTTGACCAAAGGACTCCATTGATACCAGTAGTGTGGCTTGTCTAAGAGGAAAGTGAATAATCGGCAAAACGGCCGTTTTGTTTAGCCACCTTTTTTATCATCTTCATCAAGTCCTGTCAATCCAGTTGTCGGTCGATATCTCAATTTTGCCTAGTGATAGAAGGCTAATTCTTACACCATTCTACTCCAACAGAGTATGCACATGTCCTTGTCCCCTAGTATCATTCTCTCAGAAAGGAAGAAGTGATGCTGTGACTGTTGGATCGCACCATGCCGCCATTTTGTTAATTAACAAAGCATGTGCTGTGCTCCAAAATTTGGGCATGGTTGCGCCTTCTCAGATCTCAGAACTGGGAGCAGCAAGTATTTTTTACCTAGCTAGGCTAGCTATGCTTGGAATTGAATTGCATTACTTAGTGGAGGTTTCCAGGTAAAAGAAAGTATTAATCTTGCATATATCAAGTGTGTAATGAATTATTTTATTTTCAAAACACAAAACAATTAACTAATGTTATAATACTAATGATAATGAACTGGACAACAGAAAGAACCTGCAGGAATAGCTACAGGATTGCTGGGAAGATAGAGCTTCTTGAAGAAGGATTCAAGTCAAGACTATAGTATTCATTTCACTTGTCATCAGTATAGGAGATATTCCTTCACCATATCTATTCAATTCAATCAGTGCTGTCCATCACAAATGTTGTAAAATCATAACAATGACAATAATAATAAAGAAACTTATTGTTTGTGTAAAATCAAAAAATATCACAATTGTAACTGAAAAAATATAAAAAAATCAACACAAACAAGAACATAAAAAATTTAAAGAACAAGATTGAGTAGGATTCCGAACGACCAACGAAAGTACGAAATGAAAATCCTACTCTCGTGATGCAAATTCTACTTTTCATTGTAAGGTGATCCGTAACTTATAAATAATAGGACTAAAAGTACAATGTAGAGTAGAATTTGCGTCACGAGAGTAGGATCTTCATTTTGTATTTTCGTTGGTGTTTCGGAATCCTACTCAATCTTGTTTTTTTAAATTTTTTATGTTCTTGTTGATCTTATCATCACTCCGAAGAGTTAAATTATATTGATTTTATCATCACTCCGAAGATTGAGACTTTTTTCATAGTGAGAGAGAGGACAAATACCGTAGGTCGGGATATATTAGCACCTGCAATTATTTGCGGTCATAAAAATTTAACTAAAAACCATGGAAACTGTTAGAGCGTTGCTTTGACAATTAAGACCACGTGTTTAGTGTTCAACTATTCATCTGTTCTTAAGCAGCTGTTGTGGAGCCATTCACCAATAGCGAGTTCTTCTCTATCTGTTAACTACTTGTATAGACCTCTACCTCAGAGCTCTTTCAGCCTCTTTGCTGCAAATTGTTGCTGGTCCACGTGCTGGTGATAATAAACCACGCCCAAGTCAATAAACACTAATTAGAATAGGTGGAAAGTCCCAAAATACAGCAAGGCACTAGTTCTGAAAAGAACTGGTAAAGAAGCTCCAGAGACCAAGGCTTAGTGACACAACAACAACAGCTCAAGAACACTGCAACAAGGTGCTTTTCTTCACTATCACGCTGTTTTCAATTTCAATTTACCTTGGTTTCCATGGTTTATTATTTGAAATTTTGTTATGACCGCGAATAATTGCAGCCGTGAATATAGCCCGACCTACGGTACATGCATTGTACAATTTTACATATTCATACATGACCATATATACATTAAACATAATACAAAGGAACATAATAAATGTACATAAATGCAAAGCTAAACACATTCATATACTTAACATTTATAAAACATCCAATGCATAATACATGTACAGTACATACATACATACAATACAAACACAATCATAATAAATCTATAGTAAATATACGATCAAATAATGAATTTTATTTAAATTATTCAAATATCTTATCCGCTCTAAAGAGCTCAATTTTATTAACAGTATCTTCACTCCATATTTAAAGCAATAGTGAGATTTTACTCCAGGGCCCACCATTCATCCCCAATCTCCATTGCAATATTATGAATAGAGTCAAGAGTTGCGTATTATACTATAATATAGACCACAACACTTTTGTAGTTTTAATTTATATTAGTATATTTTCTCTTTACTATCCAAGAAGACACATTATTCATAATCTATGGTTCCTTAGTCAACCCATTTCATCATTAGCTACAGTTGATGATGCGATTTTCTTTTCAACTAGTCCTAGTAGAGCAACTCCTTGGAGTGTTCTTACTCTACTTAAGGCAACATATGCCATTCGATTTTCAAACATTTTAGGACCTAGATCTATTACAGCAGCATCACGAGATAGACCACGAACTTTATGTATAGTAGCGGCCCAGCAATGTAGTAATGGTAGCTGCATACGCTGTAATGTTACTACTTGCTTGCCGTAAAACTTGGCCATGACTGGTTCTATTGGGACAGCTTCTTGTTCCATCAATCATCAATTGTGACACGGCTCACTAGACCTACACGTGGGTCATGAAATTTTACATATACCTTTTGTGGTAAGTTCCCTTTTTCTGCTTGATCATTAGCTCCATTTGGCTAAAATAAACCAATAATTATTCCTCTAGCTCCATTTACTAATCCTTCCTCACATATAATGTTACGTCGTAAGATAACCTGTGCTCCACTAGCTAACTTCACTTTATGTGATAAGCCAGCACAATCTCTATCACTGGAAGGTATGAGCAACTCTGGGACTTCTTCATGTGACACTACACCAGGAATCTGTGTTGACTCTACTATTGAATGCTTTGCATCAAATTCATATATTTTAGTAGTGTGTCATAAATCTTTTAATCTACTGTCATTATATTCTTCTACTTGTTCTTTTAAAGGCATTAGGCATAACACGTCAACAAATGGCGGCTAACTCACTTCAATGGGATCTCTGATACCACTTGTCAATCTCAATAGGAGTGCACTTATGTTAGACTTTGAGAACCAATTCTCACACGGTTGAGAAACTCTGAATATTGTCTCCTTTTTGTCTCATTCTGAGTTAGTTCCATTAGTTTGAACTCATCCCTCCACAAGTGTGTTGAGTCTGGATTATAGCCTTTGCCATCTTGAAGTTCAAATTTGTCCCTCACTGGTGGCAACTGAAAGAAGTCACCTACTGCAATGACATTTAGTCCTCCAAAAAGAACCTGAGTGTCATCAGTTCCTTTAATTTCAGTTAGCCTCTTGTGAATGAAGGACATTGTTAAGTAAGATACCATACTTATTTCATCTATTATGATGGTGTTGACATATTCCAGGATTGTCTTAGTTCCTTTAATCTCTCAGATCTAAGCTTTCTATAGGTAGTGGAGTTTCCATGCCCTTCAGGAAGATTGAGAGCCCGGTGAATAGTTAACCCACCAATATTAAAGGCTACAACACCAGTTGGTGCTATCAAAATTCAAGCATTATCCGCACCAATATGAGTTTTTTCTAAATGCTCTTTGATGACACTTATTACATGGCTTTTACTAGTTCCAGCACCACCTGTTATAACCATACAAAAAGGGCTGGGCATTGACTCTCTGGTCATCATTTGAAAATTATGTACTGCTCTTAAATAATGAAGGACTTTCTCATAAGGGACTCTCTGGGAATCATAAAGACATGCTATCCTTGCTTCAAACACTGAGTCTGAAAAGCGAGTAAATGCATCTTCTATGTCACCAATTTTTGTTCTATATTTGAACGCATAGATTTTGATGATCATTATTATCATCAGTTAGTAATGCAGCTACATTATCAACATATAACTCATGGTCATATATTAGATCATGACCTTCACCATTATGATTATCTTCTAAATTTACGGGCAAAGTACAAGGAGCAACTGGAGCATGCACACCATTGCCACATTGATTCAGTACACGTAATTGCTCCATCGCCTTATGGATATCATCATCAAAAGAGGAGTGTTGTTCTATACTTAATACTTGTAATTTATTTTTATTTGCTACAAATAATTCTTGTGATTTATTGGTACGTGAAACTAACATATTTATCAATAAAACCCGGAGCTTTCCTTCTACCTTCTACTGTCGTAATATCTGGTGCATGTTCTACCCACCATAGACTATGTATATGAGGTGAGCCTCTTTGTTGAAACGCAACTCTACAAAAGTAGTCTTTTATTTTACCTATAGTCTTACTAGCAACATTTAATGCATGATTCACTAGACATGAAGAGTAGACACAGAGAATAATCTATAAGAATTGAGTCCAACACAATTAATTTCTGTTGATTCATCAATATTGTTAGTAGTCTCACATAGATTGTAACCTAAAATGTGATGAGAATGAGATACATGTACATCATAATAAGATTGTTTCCTGAAACTCTTACCTTGAAGTCCATAAGACAAAGCAGCAATGATTCTTTAGTGGATTGGCTGACTTTCAAACCTTCTTTAAAGAACGCAACAGATGCCACCGCAATAATGAAGGGCATTCCTTTCTTCTAGGTCAACGGATGCCAATGCTGCACCAACATTTTGAGTCAAATTAAATGCAAATTGGCTTTTCACAAGCCTTAATACAGAAGATAAAACAAGAGTTTATTAGTCGTACTCACCAGAAACTAGCCTTCAGCCATCTTAAATTGGCCCTACCTTTCATTGACACACCCATTGGTAACCTAGCTGCTTTCTTTTCCGCTCGAGCATGGTAGACAAGGACTAAGGTGAGACATTTGGTGCTACTTGGCTAAGTTTCCAATCCCTATTCAGGTCCATATCTATGATTTTTACCAGCTACATTTGGTGACATAGTTAGCTTTTTATGCCTCCGAAAAAAGAACCAAACATTTTCCAGAATACATTTTTCTACAGCGAGCTTTGATTTTAGCACTCCAGGATTTCACATGATGGAAGTGTCAGCTCAATAGTGGAGGTCAAGCGAACATGCACAGACAAAACGACTGCTTTACCCTCGCATCATGCCTACGCAGGCTCGAGTAATGATTAAATTATTTGGGTCATCACATGCAAATGCTAACTATTGCATATTGTAAGTCAACTCCAATGACTTGCTGCGATAAAGTAGCATGTAATGAATCAGCCTTCTTCATATAATCAACAGAACAGTGCCCTGAAAAAAATAACTTGAACCATCTCCGAGCAAATACTCTAATAAATCATAATGGCACAACATACTAAAATGAGATACTATGTATATTAAGAATAGTATTGGGTAATTGCTTCTTTTTTTGTAAGGAAGTATATTACCTTAAATTTTTGAAGGTTATTTTGAGTATATAAATTTTGATGGGTAAAGGCATATTAATTGCATATGGGAAGCAAATCTTTTAATTAATAGCCATAGAGAATTACATCTAAAGAAAATATTTTAGGCCTGGGAATCGAGCTCACATGACTATATTGAGCACAATACATGTACATATAGATAACACAAGCATAATGACACTATTTTAAAATTTGTAACAAAAATTAATCTTGTTTGTTAATAGTTAACATTTTAATGTACAATGTACAGTATAAAATGCACTTTATCTATTTTTGGTTGATAAAGTAGGATAATGAGCACATTAACATGTTATAAAAATTAAGTGACACATAATTTACTTTATTTGAATGCAGTGCATTCTGTAAGGCTAGCTAGCTAACACTTATAGGGTCTGGTCAGTCAACACGTATGTTCATGTCTGCTCTACCCTCGATGCATCTCTAACCATACGTCCTTTAACTATACAGTACTGTTAGGTAGCATGCATGTAACATATATCAATGCATCAATTCTTTTCACTGATTAATAGCAATTCTGTAGTGCAGTTAGTTACTTCGTTATTATAATTATAGCAGTACTGTAAAAGAGGAATTTTTCGTCTTATATAAACTTTCATTGATAAGATCATCCACGAAATAATTTTATAAAAATATTATACAAATACAGCAAAATTTTATAATACACAAACAATTAAAACTATGGTAGAAAAGCAAGTGGTCAGTTTTAGTATACCGGTCACTCAAAAATGTATGTCACGCAGTACTATAAGCAGGTTCTTCCTAGTCCTGGTGGTTCTCTTTCAACAGAAATTAATTCTAAGACAATGCAACTAATTAATATACAAGTTGCAGCAGTTTCTAGCAAGTGTTACAGGAAACTTGGACCTTACAATCAATATGATCAGAACATGTCTGCCAACATTGGCAAGTACCCTCACTTTATGGAGGTGGCTTTTATGTCTTTTAAAGAAGAATGTGTCTAAAACAACTGCTTGCTCTGTAATGGTGAGGTATAGAGAACAATTGAGTATGAAATGAGTGCAGGAATGTCACCGTGCAGACGGGGTAAAAGTTCTCACTATTCCAAGCAAGAAAGAAATGTGGCAGGCCTTACGAGTTGTTAAACAGTAAAGTACAGATGTATATAAAGAAAGTCTGATAAGGCGTAGGTCTAATTTTAACTAGCATTGTCATGGCAGCAGCTAGTGGAATACTATTGATATATGACCATACAAAAGTTGCTGAATTTTGTGGGCCTGTAACAATAATTAAGGATTAGGCCTTAGCCATGTTATGCCACATCAATTTTGTAAAGACAAGGGCAACAACTTCTATGAGTAAGCAGAGTAATGCTGACTTTGAAAACATAAAGCAATCAATTATGAGAGGCGTTGTGTCAGTTGTCAGTATGGAGGATGTCCCACCTGAATTGATACTAACCTGGGACCAGATTGGCATTAAGATTACACCTACTTCAACATGGACCATGAGCAAGAAGGGAAGACAACTTAAAGCTGTGTTTTGTGGCAGTTTGGCAGGAGTCTTTCTCCCTAAGCAGTTGGTGTAGAATGGAAAAACTGATTGTTGCCACCTTGCTATACCTTTTTTTAAGCATGGCATATTACCCATTCTCCAAATCATTGGTCTACTGAAGAAACAAAGATACAATGTAAAAGCTGCTCTTGTAATCATAGATAATTTCAAAAGACACGTAATGAGAGCTTTGAATGAGCTAATGGAGAATAATGACACGTTCGCCTTTTACAGATGGTTGCAAAATCTATGCAACAGCTATCATAAGTGTCATAATTAGTGTTAAGTAAGTGTGAATATTAAAATGGCTTCCTGTGAAAGTAGAAGAAAACCGGCATATTTAGAAGATTTACAATGGAGAATGACCTATCAAGTGAAGTGTCTACAAAAAATGTACAAGCAATTTGCTGAATCTCTCACTGCTTGACAATTAGCAGAATAGTAGCTCTTTATGATACAACTGGTGCTGTTATTAAGAAGTATCCACCAAACATTGACACCAGGAACTAACTGAAATCAATAGACTTGTTATTATAGAACTTGTTACTGAGAAGCCTGGTATATTCTTGCGTGAAATTACAGATAAATTAATATAAGAAGCTGGAACTGCGGTCAACAGTAGTACTATATGTAAGTTTCTTTATAAATCTAACTTCACACTCCAAAAATATTAATCAAAGCAAGGCAAAGGTGCGATCTTTCGAGAGTCAAATACGCCCTTAATACATGACTCTTCAAAGGCCATGCTAATTTTTTTGTGTTTGTTGATAAAACATAAGCTGATAGAAGAGATGAAGTGAGAAAGTTTGCATATAATATGAGAGGATGACCAGCAGTTGTGAGTAAATTACTAGTGAGAGGAAAACGAGTATCTGCAATAGTTGGAATGTCAGTGAGAGGAGTTCTTGATTTTCACACAGCTTGCTCTACAGTAAATGCTGACCGTTTTCTGTCCTATGTTGAAAACGCACTTCTTCCTTATTTTAAACCATTTAATGGTATAAATGAACATAGCATTGTAATTTTAGATAATGCCACAATCCATCATGACCAAAGAGTAATAGGCACCATCCAGAGCACAAAGGCTTTGCTTATATTTTTACCACCATATAGTCCTGACTTAAATCTAATTGGGAATGTCTTTGCACAGGTGAAGTCAATATTAAAATCAAATGAAGAAAATTGGAAATGCCTAGACCTTGAAACTAATGTTATTGCTGCATTATGTTCCATGACTGTTGGTGATTGCAAATCATGGATTTCATTTTGTGGTTATTAATAAACTATTATTATCATTGGTTAAATGAAAATTATAAACAAATTATTGCATTGCACTCACAAAACAAACTCAATTTTGAGGTTACTAGATTCAGTGATGATTAAATGAAAATTAAACAATACATTATGCACAAAAATCATGCTTTAATTCATTTTTTAGTTCCTTAAGTACTTGCTGCTTTTCATCTAAAAACTCCTCTTCAGTAAGTACATTATCCTCATCAAGTTCCTTTAACTTCCTAAAATCATCGAGGCAATTTCTTCTTAAGGTACCAACTTTTAATGGTGAGATGTTCTTTTAAGTGGAACCTGGCAACAGTTGATTTGGTGGTTTAAGGGCTTCGGCAATTGCAGTTGCAGCACCAGTAAAAACATTAACAACACTATTCTTCGATTTAATTGATGCTGGTGAGCCAGTAATTAATGGAATTGGTGAAGGTCATTCATAGCTCTCATGTCGGCCCAAGTCAATAAGTTTTGCCCATAGCCATACCTTTGGTGACTCCATTTTATGACGTTTTTCTTTAAGTTGCTGAAATATAGTGTGACATTCTTCAGGTACAATGATATCAGATGCTTGATTAGATGCTCCCCTCTTCCTTTTCTTTGCTTTCTGTGCAGTATCAGTTTCGTCATCAAAGTCTTCGCAAGGGCCAAATGGATCATTCTTTCTCTCAGTCCACAAATTAATTTTTGATCCAGGCTCATACGTCAAATACATACTAATCAAATCTCGTTTATCAATGATCCATCTTTTTGTACCACCAGGCTCATAGTACTCACTTAAAAATAAGCTTTGCTTGGCATGTCATCTGGAAAGGACTCCATGAGCCTTAACATTAGAGTGGCAGGTATAACAAACTTTTCATCAGTATCATGCCACATTCTGACCATAAAGTCACTCTTCCTTTTAGGATATATCATCCTCACAAAGTACTAATAGCTATGACTTGACATGGTTCTTTGGGGGAAGTAGCTGCTGCTACACTGGTATTTACTGACTCAGAATAAATATATGGCCATTGTTGGGGATGAAACTGATACCAAGGATTGTAGATTTCAAAATATTAATCTAGAAGTTGCAAAGATTTTGCAACCATCAGTATCTCCCAATACAACAGATAGTTTACAACCAATGGGCCTGACTGTAAATAAACCAGAATAGGAATATATGAAGAATCTGTTTTAGCAATGGTATGCACAAGAGATTATAAAACAGCTAGATGATGGTGCTGAAACTGAAGATCTGCAGCCAGTGGATCTTAGTCATGCAGTATTGAGAGTTGGTTGATGAGTGCCTTGTTCAAACAGTGGAGTACATCAGTGACAACCCCAATTTCATTGTCAATTGGTTTGTCAGAGCAGGTGCTACTGGAGCGTTGGATGAGTTGTTAGACATGGAGACTTAAAACCTTAGTGAAAATGAAGACACTTCATCCCAGGGTGAGTACTCAGAAGATTCTGACAACTGCATTGTCATTTCATGAACTTAAAGGCTTCTTTATCACTTCATGAATGTATATAGCTTAAAACAATATCCATGGAACATTTCATTGAATGAATGATTGTAATATATTTCATTAAATTAAAAAATACTGTTAATAACAACAAGAGTAGATAATTAATTTAAAATAATTACTGAAAATTATAAATAGGCAATATACAAGGATTGTTTTAAATGTAACTCAGTGCATGAAGGTTGTATGCAACATTATTGCTACTGCCATAGCTTCTGGATTTTATTGAATTAACTTGAATCTACCATAAACAAGAGACAGCATGGAATTTCTAGGCCTCCCTGTGGTAGTTATGACGAATATTGTCTCCTTCCACTCACTGTACAGGTAATAGATGCTCTTCTCATTAAGAAAAAAGAGCATTTCTTTGATGCTTTCCTGGGAAGGTAGCCTGTCACAGTGCTGCAGCTACAGCATACCTGCCTTGTGAATTCATTTGCTCTTTTATACAGTTTAGCTCCTCTCCAACAACTGGCGTTTATATATCTTGAAAATGTGATTTCTATACACCCCTGGTCTGACAAAACTGATTGTGTGACTGTAGTATAAATACTAGTCACACAATCAGATCTGTCAGACAATGGGTATAGAAGTATCTGGCCAGTTTGAGACAAAATTCACTCTGACCAAAGTAATGAGCCAATCTGGACAAGATCCTGATCAGATCAGATTTCTGGACATTCTAATGCGTCTCAGGAATGGCGATACAGCAATGGAAGACTGGAACCACCTAATCGAGCTAACACCAACTAGGGTACAAGATGAATCTCCATGCATAAATGCATTTCGACTGTTTCCTACTGGTAAAGCTGTTGCTGATCACTATGGTATTTGCTATGTTATGTAAGTGTGGCAATGCTACTGCTACCATCAAGGCAATACACAATGAAGCCAATTCAGCCAAAGCTCAACCTGATGATACTGGTGGCTTGGAGCCAAATGTGATGCTAGCAAGATCAACAAAATTGATGCTAACTAGCAGATTGTGGGTAGAAATGTGACTTGTTAATGGAGCAATGGGAACAGCTGAAGCTGTCCATTACAAAGAAACCACACCTCATCTACCAGTGTCTGTGATGGTAGTTTGATCATTACACATGGCCCTGAACTGTGCATTATGGAACATTACCAATCACTCTAGTACCCTGTAACTGGTTTTCTTCAGGTGGTCATTGTTCACGCCTTCAACTTTGACTCAAGCTAGCATGAAGAGTGTCTGTCTACAAGTCTAAGGAACTCACTTTAGATGAAGGAGTCATTGATGTAGGGAAGGAGTTGTCTTGTGGATTGACATTTTGTTGCCTGCTTCAGAGTAAGGAAGTTAAAGGTGGTTATTCTTTTCATGCCACAATTTTCTCTCCACTGACTAAAAAGCATTGCAAATAGTGATCTTCAGGGGAGAAAGAAGATCAACTTCTGCTTAGTCTTTAACTTTTTGGAGGAGAGAGTTAATAATTAGCTAATTAAACACGTGGGTAGTAGTTAGTAATGTTGGGATAGCAGCTACATAGAGTTTCTAAAACATAAAGATAGCAAGCAAAAATGTCAGACGCATCTTTAAATTGGACAAAGGGAGACTTCGAGTACTTTTACAGTCCTTAACCATTGTTCCACAGGTGACCATTTCCTAATACTGCAGTAATGTAGCTTAGAAATTGTATGAAAACTACAAAGCCTAGGAATAATGAACATAGAGCAAGTGTAAACACAATGTCTAGCAATAAATTAGAGCTTTCATTATTTCACAAGTGAAGAAAATAAGCAAGGAAAGAGCCCAGTATCAGTACCTCGAGACCATGCCCACTTCCTTTGCCAAGTGCTTTACTTGGTAAAGAATGCTTCAAAACACGGAAACATGACAGTTTGACTTTACAAATGCCTTCAGTAAGTCAACTCCAGGTATCCTGTAGGTCATAAGATTGTTCTGTCGAGAAAAACAGAGATATGGGAGAAAACGCACTCTCTGTTTTAGTTGTTAGTTATGTGTCCAATTCATGTTCATGGTAGTATGCTGGACTTAGTTTTTACTGATTCCCCTGGAGTATTTAGTGATGTTGCAATAAATTCCGTCTCTTGCTCTCCATATTCTAATCACTTACTCCTATGGTGAAGCCAGTCACATGTTCGGTCACCTAAACCCAATGGCAGAATTCTTAAGTTGATGCGGATGGTCTTATGCTCATTCTTTCAGTTTACTGATTTCATGTCCCAGTTTAAATATAGAGTCATTAAAC
Source organism: Amphimedon queenslandica (assembly GCF_000090795.2). NCBI lineage: Eukaryota > Metazoa > Porifera > Demospongiae > Haplosclerida > Niphatidae > Amphimedon > Amphimedon queenslandica. The sequence goes on along the minus strand of NW_003546367.1, from coordinate 136,675 downwards.
TTTATGTGGTCTACACTGCATGGAGCTATTGTGGTGGCATGTCATATCTTCATTCCTTCTCGCAGTATTGTCAAAAAATCTTACCCCGTGTGGTTCACCCCAAATATGATTCATGAATTAAAGTGTGCTAAAACTGTCAGTAGGCGTCTGAAAAAGTGCTCTAATGCATCCACTATTACTCAGTTCTTGCCAGCTATTGAACGTTCTTATGCCCAAAGTAAAACAGATCTGATTCAACTTTAGTCAGAGACTTTTGAGGAAAGCTAGGGTTGTGTATAATGATACGAGGCATGTCTGCCTCTTTAGTACTCCTGTAGTCATTTAAATGTAATAATTGCCCTTCTAAGGACATCTGAGTCAACGTCAAATTATTTAGTCCCTTTTTTAACTCTATTTTTACATGGAGTCATTTTACACTCCCGTCTTGACCATATGCCTACCCCTTTTGCTTAATTGTCATCTGTTGAAGTTACTACACCGATGTATTTAAGGCTTTGTCTAAACTAGACTGTTCTAAGTCTGTTGGGCTCCACTGCATTAGTGGCAAAGTGTGATGGGTGCCTTTCTGTTCCAGTTACTATTGCTTTTAGAGAGTGCTTACAGTACGCCGATGAGTGGAAGATCCATAAGTTTGATCCAATCTTCAAGTCCAGTGATCCTAGTCATTGTAGCCCAATCTGTCTTCTGAGTATTCTAAGATCCTGGAATCAATATACAAAAAAGTAATTACGTTTCTTTTATCCACTCTCAGTCATAGTCAATTTTGTTTTTTGATTAACCGTTCCTCAATATCCCAGTTGCTGCTCTCTTTCAACAAGATAATGAATCATTGTGATTGTGGTTTGTCTACTGATATGGTCTGTTTTGACTTTAAGAAGGCATTTGATTCTGTCTCACATTCTACAAACTGTGGTGTATAGGCATCACTGGGTCTCTGTGAAGATAGTTCCAGTGCTACATATCAGATAGACATCACCTCATTAGTATTGATGGCTACTCCTGTGACATACTACCAGTCAGGTTAGGTGTGCCACAAGGTAATATACTTGGCCCACTTCTGTTTCGGATCTTCGTTAATGATCTTTCAAAAAGTATTTCACACTCATCAATGCCCCTAATTTTTATGACGATTCTAAACTTCAAAGTATTACCTATAGCCCATCTGATTCATTGTGACTCCAGTCTGACATACATGCATCGGTCTCATGGACTCATTCGAATTCCCTGTTTATGAACCCACATAAGTGTGCCATCGTAAGATTCTCCTTTAATGAATGAACCTCTGTTCCTCTATGTCTTCCTAATCTTGGCATAAATGTTTCTGATGATTTAACATGGGCCAGTCATTATGACTCCATCTGCTCCAAGGCTTACAGTTCTCTTTTTTTTAATTCGTAGGACATTTTCTACCTTTCTCAACTGTACTCTGAAAAAGGTGCTGTACACATGACTCCGTCCGTACACAGTTCAAGAAGCATATCTTATCATTAGAGAGTGTACAGAATAAAGCATTGAAGTATGTGTTAGGTGGTTACATGTCTTCATAAAGAGACAGTTGATACAACTTTCCCTATTCCCATTAATGTATTGGCTTGAACTATTGACATTATGTATCTTCATAAGTCTCTCTAATTCCCACCTGACAACATGTCCATACTGGAATTTGTCTGATTCAGTGATTTTGCAACGTCATTAGCCTTCTATAAGCTGAAACACAAATTCTGCTGTACACTAGGTCACGTTATTCATACTTTAACGGGATTGTAAGATTGTGGAATAGCCTACCCCAAATAGACCTTACTGAACCTCTGCCTACCATCAAAACTAAGCCATGTATATTTCTCTGGAATCTTTTACTAGACAACATTGATTCAGCAAATCAATGTACTTTTTATTTCCTTTGCCCCCGTTTTTCCTGTGTTTATTATGTCCTTAAATTATGATTAATTTGCGCATGTGTACTAGTTTTATAATTTTTCTCCCTCTTTCTCTCTCCTCCTTGATAGTACTTTATGGCTACTCTAATGTTATTGAGTCAGACTCTCGAAATTACCTAAATTCTATCTCGTCTTTGTCTATGTTCCTATCTGTGTGTTGTTAAGCTATAAAATAACAAGTAAATTTAAAAAATTTCTATTAAATAAGAAAAAGTAGGGTTGTCAAAAAATAAAAGAAACAAGGGGGTTGACTTCAACCATAATAATAATTAATAGTTCAATTAATAATAATAAACTTTAAGTAATAAAAAATAATTTATTCATGAAAATAATACAAAAATTTCAAACCCTACTTTGCAGAAAATAGTAACAGGCAAACTACAATGTAAATAGAATTTTAATAATAATTATGCCTCTGTACCTATTGATTGCTCTACTACAATACTATGATGTAAATTAATTATTGTGATAAATATTAATAAGACTTTTCAGCTAGTATTGATTGAATAATTACTGTCATCACAATAAAAAAATTTAACTTCTGGACAGGCTAATGATTCTTTGAATTTTGTGATTCAGTACAATATCTA